>NW_004949142.1:827832-872741 GCF_000317375.1 Microtus ochrogaster
GGTAGAGCAGGCTGGTCTCGAACTCACAGAGATCCGCCTGCCTCTGCCTCCCGAGTGCTGGGATTAAAGGCGTGCGCCACCATCGCCCGGCTGAGGAGGAACTTTTGAGGTATGAATTAGACATTCTGACAGAGACAGATTAAGGGATTCTCATAATCACTCTGCAGGGAGCAGGATAGACACAGATGGACCATCCTGATGAATGAGGATGACAAGGAATCAACGAGAACAGCCCAGCTTCCCCTCATTCTTTAAAAGTGATCATTTCCAAGCAATTCAACAGCATCCTTCTTTTCAATTCACCTTCTGTCTAGCGCTCTCATCCCTACTAGGGATTCATACTGCATTTCAGATCAGAAGGTTCCCAAACTTATGTTTCTAGAGTTAACAAGGCTCCCCTGAGAGCCCAGTCGTGAGATTCTACTCAGGGAGCCTGGGGCTCAGTGCACACAGTCACTTTTCTCCTTCAACTATTTTCCATAGCTCGGGAGTGGACATAGTGTTGGGAGAATGGAAAATAATTCTGGTTTGGAAACTGACTAGTAGTTTAGGCAGGCAAAAGGACTGAGTAGTGTACGTTGGGTTATGTCATGAGTCAGATAAAGCCAACAGGGATTCCAAGTCTGTAGTCTAGAAAGGTACGGTTGTGGGAGAGGTGAGAACTAAATATTAGTTTTTAATCTTTGAAGAGAGCAAAGTTGCTTATAGTGATGCAAACCACATAATGTGTTCCCACGGTTCTACAGGAAACGAAGTAGTGAAGTTAGCATGGGTGAGACTGTAGGAGGCTGCGAGTTTAAATGGAATGGTAATTGACACGAAAGTAAAGAAGCCTCGCTATCTGGGTTCTACACTTGCGTTCTGCTAACTGCGCACTTTGCAGGAGTCACTTATTTTTCCTCCGTTTAAACCAGAAGACTTCCAGGACCCTTTCTGGTCTGCATGGTGAAAATTTTTTTTAGGACAGTGTCAGATTGGCTGGCGACAAAGACCGCTCTCATCTCGCTGCTCGCCTCCAGCGAGGACTCCGGAACCTTTCTGCTGTGCTTTCTACCCGGACGTGCCGAGGCGGAGACCGGAAGCCCCTTGTCGGTTCCGGGTTTTCTGGGCTACTACGATGGCGATGAGTTTCGAGTGGCCGTGGCAGTACCGCTTTCCGCCCTTCTTTACGTGAGGCTCAGACCCCGAGAAGCCCCGTGCACCTCCCTCCCCTCCCCGGGGTCCAGGGCCCAGCCCGGATGATTCACTTGGGATTCCGGGGGAGACAGGAGCCTCCGGCCGCCTTCCGTCCAGCCAGCCCCTCACTTTCTCCCTAATGGTGCTGCTTTCGCCCTCTCACGCTAATTCTGCGCCCCACTCCCTTCACCCGGCAGGTTACAGCCGAACGTGGACACTCGGCAGAAGCAGCTGGCCGCCTGGTGCTCTCTGGTTCTGTCCTTCTGCCGCTTGCACAAACAGTCCAGCATGACGGTGATGGAAGCCCAGGAGAGCCCGCTCTTCAACAACGTCAAGCTACAGCGTATCCTCCCTCAGGCTCTTCCATAGCCCACACACATGCACTCCCACGCTTCTCTACTTGTCCAGACGGCATCTCCCCACTTTAGGCAGGTTTCTGCCCAAACTGGACTTGGGAGAAGACAGATACATGGCAGACAGTCATTTTACACGCACCCTCCCAAGCAGTGCCAGCCCCTTGCCCTAGCATTAATAAGTTCTGGGTCTTACAATCTGGGCCGTTAAGTCAAACTGGACTGTTTTAAACAATTTGAATCTCGTCTCTGTGAGAGTCAAACCCCTAAACCACCTTTAATAATTTTCTGTACTTTATGCCACCTCTCCCAGGAAGTGAGGGTCATTTATTTTTGCTGACTGATTCATAGGTAGAATATGTGAAGAAAAGGACAGAGAATGAAGGGAATGGGGAAGGTAACACCCTTTATTTTTTAAAATTCTTGGGTTTTTTTTTTTTTTTTTTTTTGGTTTTTCGAGACCCAGCCCATCCTTGTATATTGGCGATTCTTGTATCCATCTCACAAGAGCTGGTACTGCAGGCCTGTACAAGCACACTTTGCCAGTTCTTGGGAGTGTCTTTTTACCTTTCCAGAATATTCAGAAAATGCTAACTTGTATCTTCTTCCAAAATTGCATGTATGGATAGCAGGTAAAGGAAGGGACTAGATGATACTCATCTCATCATGGGCCCCTGCTCTGAAGATTTTCATTTAAGCCAGTTCACACATAGGCCATCCCCTTAACCCTAAACCAGGAAAACTTCCTGTGGAGTCAATCCAGATTGTGTTAGAGGAGCTAAGAAAGAAAGGTAGGTTCAATTCCTCCGATAGCTGTGTTCTTCTTCCTTGGGTTTTCCTCAGGGCAGAGCAGGGCATCTCTTTTCCTCTTAATAACTTTTCTCTCTCCTCTAGCTTGAAGCCACAAGTATTCTGAGATGGCCCAATTCTTTTCCCCCATTAGTTACCAAAATTAAAATCCCTCTATGGCCTAAACCTGAAGAGAGATGGACTAAGGAGAATAGGATGCTTTATACATAAGAATAGTAAAATAAATATTGAATCCCTTATTCTGAAAGCGGAGTCTCTTCCACTCTGCCCTATATTGGTGTTTGCCTCTCTGTCCCTTTTTTTAGAGCATGATGCTTTCATAAGTATCTGTTTTACAGGGAACCTCGAGTGGTTGGATAAGAATAAGTCTAGCTTCCTGATCATGTGGCGGAGGCCAGAAGAATGGGGGAAACTCATTTATCAATGGGTGAGGCCACCCTGCTAAGCACTAAGCAATGACCCATGGCAAAGAAGAATTGTTGCCTGTGCCCAGCCGATAGCTGGCGTTTTTTAGATCCAAACTTGGCAGAGTGGGAGTGGGCAAAAACGGAAGCACGGGCCTTTCTGGCAACCATCCTTCAGTGACTCAATGTCTCTCCTGCACAGAATCTCCCTTTCTTTGCCTGCAGGAGGCCAGAGGCTACGTGAGGCCATGTTTGGAGAATGCAGTACTGGGAACCATGAGTGCTATTGTTGGCTGGAGCCTCTGGCCACAGGAGATAAATGGGGAAAGGAAGGGAGAGGGGAAAAAAAAAGACCTGGGTTCCCTCTCCCACTGTGCCTTCATGGTGTCACTCCCATGAATGAGACCTTCTGAACCAGTGTGGGTGTGAGGACAGCATACTCTGTCCCTTGGACTCGACGTTACCACCATCCCCAAATACTCCCAAGAGAGAAGGAGGGGAGGAAGCACCAACAACCTAAATATAACAAACGCACACCACCCATTCCTGAGCAGAAAACAACCAGGATGAGAGGTCACTTTTGAGACACGTGAACGGCTGTGGTTTAGTGGTTCCAAATGTGTGTACACACAGACAAATATAGCACCTGTAGGGCTAATTAATGGGTTTAGGGCCCTGCAGAGGTGACAGTCCTGATCTGGGGGTAGGCACCATCCCTGGAGGGAAAAGGTAGAGCTGACATTTACCTTCTCCCAGATTTGCGGGCCTTGCTCAGCCCTCATTATTTGTGCCCTCAGGTTTCCAGGAGCGGCCAGAACAACTCTGTGTTTACCCTGTATGAACTGACCAATGGGGAAGACACAGAGGACGAAGGTAATTCCCTTTTCTTCTTCCAGGTCTCTGATCAGAACCCTCTTCTCTCCAGTATTGGTTTAGTACATCTTCAGACTCACCATTTCTCTGTTCTGAATTCCATAATGCAAAGTTCTGTGGGTGGTGGTGGCGCATGCCTTTAATCCCAGCCCTCAGGAGGCAAAGGCAGGTGGATCTCTGATTTTGAGTCCAGTCTGGTCTACAGAGCAAATTCCAGGACCCCTAGGGCTACACAGAGAAACCTTGTCTCAAAAAACAAAAAAGAAAGGAAGGAAGAAAGAAAGAAAAAGTTTATTTTTATGTTATGCACATAAGCGTTTGCCTGAACGTATGCATATGCACCACATACATGCCTGGTGCCCATGGGGGCCAGAAGAGGTCATTGGATGGATCCCCTAAAACTGTTGTGAGCAGTCACATAGGTGCTAGGAACCAAATTCGTTGCCTCCACAAGAGCAGCAAGTATTCTTAACCACTGAGCCATTTCTCCAGCGCAGTTCAAAACTGAACTCTCATCTAAACATTCCATACCACTTGAGTTTACAAACAAACCAACTTTTATTGCTGTGGATGTTGGTGTATTTTTAGATTTCTCAGGGCTATGTTAAGAATTGTTGCTGAAAAAGCCAGCGAGGAACCAGCGTGGGGGATTAAACTTGGGATTTCATTCCTTGCTGACTCAAGCTGTCTTTCACCCTTCTCATAGAAGGCTCAAGATTTGTGGGTGTCAGCTGAAGGGATCGGGCCAACACCCCCAGCCCCACCCCCTGCCCATTTCATTTTGAGTTTGTGCCAGGCGAGGATTTGTGTGGCCTTTGATTTTTACATAGGGAAAATACCTTCGGAGCTTTTTTTTCCTGTGACTCTTTATTCTGATCCCCAGGATCACCAAAAGTTTGGGTCTTTGCCAGGGTCGGGGGTAGGTGTTCTGCCAGGCTGTGAGTGCTCCAACAGACTTTACATTACTTGGCTGTCTCCCCTCCCTGCAGGCCTCTGCCTGCTGTTCCCACCATCACCCCGTGAGTTCAGCACTGCAGCCTGGCCCAGCCCACCACTCAGCCTGTACAAAGCTGGAAGCTTCCTCAGAATGCTCACTCCTTGACTTGAGCTGGGCTCCCTGTAGGGGGGTAGTGAGGTGAACAAGCCTGTCAGGGCTTGTCTGCTGCCTCTCACATCTTGACAGTACCTTTCCATATCTCTGAATACTCTGGCCCTGGCTTCCTTTCATCTAGGAAAGGACGATTTTGGCTGTGAGCTAGGGGTTCCAGCTATACTTCCATGTATTAAGGCAGATCTCCTGGTTTGTACAGATGTTTGGATGGGCTCACTGTCCAGTGCATGGGCCCTGACCTAGTTCAGATTATCAGGGTTACTTGTGGTCCTAAAGGCAAAGGGTGTCCATGGTACGTTAGATATTTGATAACAGCAAAGAGAAAGAGGGCTCTGGAGGTAGAACTGAGAAGGCTGAAGTAAGCCTGCTTCATTTCATGCTGTCCAGGCTGCCTTCCGCTCTTCACTCCCAGTGAATGCCCAGGAAGTGTGAGTGACAGCTGCAGTGATACAGATAACACACGAATAGAATAGCCTGGCTTTGGAGTCCTCAGCTTCTAGCTCGGCCATTGAAAGAACTGAGTGTCCTGACTGACCATCTCTTCCTCTCTAGAGTTCCATGGGCTGGATGAGGCGACCCTACTTCGTGCTCTGCAGGCCCTACAGCAGGAGCACAAGGCTGAGATTATCACTGTCAGTGATGGCCGAGGAGTCAAGTTCTTCTAGCAGAGACCTGTCGCCCTCCACTTCTTACCTCCCACCTTTCCAGGGCTTTCAAAAGGAGACAGACCAAGTGTCCCACAGACTGGATCACTCACTCCACCAGACTCAAAGGGCTCAAGTCCTGAAAGCTCGGACTTAGGGATACTTCCCACATAATCCATTCTACCTACCCCTGGGACAGGGTGAACCCACGGTGCCAGGGAGAAAGGATGTTTCTTGCCCTACCTCCTTTCCCATCCTAGACTGTCTCTGGGCCAGGGTCTATAAACCTGACACTTTACATGTGTTCTCACACATAAGTACACACCTACATGCGCCTGCACATGCTTCTTTCTCCTCCCTCCTCCCACTCCTTTAGCTGCTATTGCCTCCTTTCTCAGGCTGGTGCTGGATCCTTCTTAGGGGTTGGGGGAAGCCCTGGCTGCAGGCAGCCTTCCAGGCAATACAAAGATAGGAAGCCCCAGAAGGGGCCTGGCAGTGAAAGGCAGGCCCACTCTGATTTAAGATATTAAAATCTCTACTCCCACTGCCTGCCTGTTACTACTGCTGGAATAGGGCTGCAGAAGGCGGGGCGGGTTCCACCTGATTGAGTCCCAGCCAAGGAGAGAGAAGAATCCTTTGGCCTTTGTACAAGAGAAGGGCTGCTGGGTTTGGGGGTCTGCAGTGAGCCCCTAGCTTTCCATGTGCTGGGTGGGTTGTGTGGAGGAGTGCTGTTGGAAGATGGCTGAGGGACAGATTGCTCTCTAAATTGGAGTCACTTAATTGCTCTCCCATGGAAGTCCTGAACTAGTCTGAAGCCCCTCCCTCCACCCATCTGGTCTGGGTGGGGTAGTTGTGGCCAAGGGGAGCTTGGGGGGGGGGCGGATATGAACTTTGGTTTATTGAAGACTTTGGCAAACAGAAGGGGAGGAAGGAGAGCCCACAGCAAAAACAGCCTTTCTGGCCAGGGCCAGACTCAGGCCAAGGTGGGGTGGAGCTGATGGGTGACCAGCTCTTGGCTGGGGGTGGTGGCACTTGTCCTGGAGTACACACACCCATCTGTGTGGACGGGGGTCTAGCTGAGTCAGAAAAACCTTACCTTTCCAACACCGATGTTAGGCCTGAGGCTACTCCTGATTAGGGCTGGGTAGTGCTTGCTGCCTTATCAGGGGCATACAGGCTAGTGGTGCCCCTCCCCAGCTACCCTCCTCCCCACTGAGGCAATGGGAGCCTCAGTCACTTTTCATCTCCTGTTCCAGGGTCCTCCAGCTCCCCCACCCCAAACATGTTTGCGCTCTCCTTGTGCGGGAGCACACCCACCGCTTCCTCCCACTCACTCAGCTCTTGCCGGGGAAAAGGGTTGAAGGCGGAGACTCTGGAGAGCAAGGCAGGCGGCCGGGGGGCTAAGCGGCTGGTGGCAGAGGTGAGGGCAGCACCCCAGCTCCACACGGTACAACGGGCCAGGCTCACTAGGGGGTGGCCCTGGGGGGTGAGGACCGGTCTCGGCTGGGGGCGGGTCGTGGGGCGGAGCTGGGGGCGGGTCGCCAGGACGGCCCGCTGGGGGCTGGGGCCCCAGCCGCTCAGCCGGAGCGCTGCGCACCCAGCCGGTCCGCCTGTCAGGCCGCCGCCTCCAGTCGCCTGGCTTTCCGCCCTGCGACGCCCGGCCCTTCCCCATGCTAGCACCTCGGACTACGGAAAACGGGGTCCCCATGTCCCAAACCGAAGCTGACTTGGCTCTGCGGCCACCGCCGGCTCTTACCTCCTCGGGGCCAACCCGCTTGGGGCCACCTCGGCGAGTGCGCCGCTTCTCTGGGAAGGCTGAACCCCGACCCCGATCTTCACGACAGAACCGCCGCAGCTCAGTCGATTTGGGACTGCTGAGCTCCTGGTCTCAACCAGTGTCACTCCTTCCGGAACCCCCCGATCCTCCGGACCCCGTTGGCCACACGAAGAGCCCACCTCCTAGTGCCAAAGAAACCTCCGAGGGCACATGGACCGGGGCAGCCCCGGTGAAGGCTGCAGACCAGGCAAGTCCTGAGCTCACGGTACCTTCGGGAGGTCCCGGGTCCCGAGAACCACCGAGGCTTCTTGATGCTGCAGCCCGGGAGCGGCGGCGGGAGCAGGAAGAGAAAGAGGACACAGAGACCCAGGCTGTGGCAACGTCTCCAGACGGCCGATACCTCAAGTTTGACATTGAGATTGGAAGAGGCTCCTTCAAGACGGTGTATCGAGGGCTAGACACCGATACCACGGTAGAGGTGGCCTGGTGTGAACTGCAGGTGTGGCTGGGCACCCCCTCTGTGGTAACTGGGGATGGGGTCCTTTGGAGGTCGCAGGTTGGGAAAACGGGAGGACAACATCAAGGAAAGGATCTTTTTTTTTTCCTTATCAGATATCCAGGCACCCTTGCTCTTCTTGCCGGCATCATCTCACTGACTCTGGGTGGGTTCAGGAGAAACTGAGGCAGGTGGTATATGGTGGCTCCCAATGAGCCAATGCGCATAGCTAGCTTCACTTTCTAGCCTCTCTACAAACCTGAGTGTTGGGAAACTGAGTAGGGAGGGAGGCAGACCCTTCAGTCTCCTGCCCTGGGCACCACTGCCCCGTCCTCTCTTTTTCCTCTAAGTCTTGAGACTTTGTGCTATGACCCTGATCCTCTCGCTCCTCCTCCTTCCTCTTTACAAACTTAAGAGACTGGGATGTGGGAGGCCCGGAGTTGAGGCCAAAGTCCTCTCCACCTCCAAAAAGATTTAGGGTAGTTATAGCAGAAGGGGGCTCCCCAGGTTCCTTCCAAAGCAGTCAGCCTTACAGACTTCGCAGCAACTTCAGGGAGCAGGGACAGGACACTCTAGTTGAAGCTGGAGTCCAGTCCGGTTTCACACCCCTCTGCATACCTGGGTTCTCCCTTTCCATTGCCAAAGGAGCTGAGCTCTAGCAAGTTTTGTACCTCAGGAGGATACAGATTTTTAGCACTTTCTTCCTCCCGTTGCTCTCACTCTACGTGTGAGTGGTCCAGAAACTCAAGATCCAGATTAGGAAACAAAACCAGGAGGAGGGGTCCTTCCACTTTGGCTCTGGCACAGGACTCTCCACTAGTGCCTGCTAGTGCCGCGCCCCAGGCTTTAAGCCAGGCCAGGAGAATCGGCCAGACTCAGGGGAGGGGGAGGGAGGGAGAAAGAGAAAGGAGGGGTGGGGCAGCCCCAGCCATGGGGGGCGGTCTCCTGGCCCTGGTACAGGATCTTTTCTTTCTTGGTACCTTCATCTACCTCCTTCTAGAGCCTGTAGTTCCTAGGTTTTAGGGCCAACCTCTTGCCGGCCCTAATTCCCGGCCCGTGGTCTGCCTGCTGCCTACCGGCTGCCAGCCCCAGGGCACAAGCCCCCCTCCTCCCCAACTTCCACAGTCGGCTCTGGAGGCCACAAAGGCGCTATTGAGCACCGGCTCCCAGACCTGTGCATAAAGACGCTTGTGTCCAGCCGGGGGTCCGGATTGCTGCCCCAGGCCCAGGATGGGTGTGTTCTTGGAGCAATAAGAAGAGACCAACCAAAAGTCGGGGGTCTGCTGCCCTCCCTTCTGGCTATCGTACCCCGGCCAAATGCTCCTGCCCTCACCCCCCCCCCAAGTTCTGCCCCAGATATCCCGTGCTCTTCTTCCTGGGGTTCTGGGTCTGGTGTGACCCCGATCGTCCCATCCCACAGACTCGGAAACTATCTCGAGCTGAACGGCAGCGATTCTCCGAGGAGGTTGAGATGCTTAAGGGGCTGCAGCACCCCAACATCGTCCGCTTCTATGACTCGTGGAAGTCGGTGCTGAGGGGCCAGGTTTGCATCGTGCTGGTCACTGAACTCATGACCTCCGGCACGCTCAAGACGTGAGCTCTGGCCTGGGTGGGAGGGGGAGGATGGGACACCACTCCGAGGCCCTGGGAACTTCTCCCAATCACAATGTCCTCCCATGTCTATATCTTTGTTGTGCTTAACAGCAACATCTCTTAGGTCTTTGCTTAATATCTTCCCGCTGGGTTTTCACTGCTCATCTTTGCCCTCCCTACCTTGCTCCAACACTACTGATGCCCCCCTTCCAAACACATACACAACAGCAGCCCTAAGGAGCCTTTCCCAGTGTGTCCACCCCACGTTATCCCATCTTCCTGCAACCTAGAGGAAATCTGACCCTTTGCCTCCTCAAACCTCTTCAAGATTTCCTACTGCCCTGGGGTAAAGTCCACAAAGTCCCTAAAATACACTCTCATTTCTAGCTTAAGTTAACAAAGCCAGTTTTCAGTGACTTCCCACCCTGCCCTGTCACTCCTGTGGTCCTTCAGCGGGGAAAATCTCCATCTCTTCCCATTTTCACCCTTGAACTTAATACTCCTCCTTCAAGGCAAACGTTATTTCCTCAGTGAAATCCTCCCCCACGCTTGGGACAGTTAGTCATTCCTTCCTGCTCCCACAGCACCTTCTTTGGCGGTCACCCTATCTCCGAATTTACTGTCAGTAGTTTTGTAACCTATTTACCATACTCATTGACTCAGTTTCTTTTTGGGCCAGACGAACCTGATTTAAAAGAATCTGGCAGGGGACGCGGAGGTGGCGGCAAGGGTAGGATAAGAGGAAATTTTCCAGTCCAGGAATCGATATCCCCACGCCGACCATGGTTATGCACCCTCTCCCAGGTACCTGAGGCGGTTCCGCGAAATGAAGCCCCGAGTCCTTCAGCGCTGGAGTCGCCAAATCTTGCGGGGACTTCATTTCCTACATTCCCGCGTGCCCCCCATTCTGCACCGAGATCTCAAGTGTGACAACGTTTTCATTACCGGCCCTTCAGGCTCTGTCAAAATCGGAGATCTCGGACTGGCCACACTCAAGCGCGCCTCCTTTGCCAAGAGCGTCATCGGTGCGTCTCTCCAGCAGGGCCTTTGTCATTGCTAGCTCCCCCACATCAGAAAAGAGCTCCAACAGGGCTTTGGAGAGCTCCCAAACCAGGGCAACCCATTCTTCCAGCCCCCAGAACACACTTCGGGCAAGAGTTGGTCACCAGAACTCCCGGGGTTGCCCTTGGGCTATTTAGCCTATGATAGACCCGAATGGAGGGAGGGGACCAAGAGGAAGGCCTGACCTTTTCTGTGGGTCCAACAGGGACCCCGGAATTTATGGCCCCCGAGATGTATGAGGAAAAGTACGACGAGGCGGTGGACGTGTACGCCTTTGGGATGTGCATGCTGGAGATGGCTACATCTGAGTATCCCTACTCTGAGTGCCAGAACGCAGCACAAATCTACCGCAAGGTCACTTCGGTGAGAAGGACGGGGTTCGGGAAGAAGGGATCCCCAGAGGCTCTCCCACTCTCCTGCCCTCTAACTAGCCTGTACGTAGCCGGTATCCTTTATCTCAATAAAAACAGGCCAGACAGAAAGATGCCCCAGTGAAGCGGAAATGTGTTGTATGCACGTAAGCCCCTCACACAAGCTAGTAAGAATATGTGCAATCCTAAGAGTTTACAAGCTGCTGCACATCTAGTCCCGGCAGATCTTCCTAGTTGTCCCACCAGGTGAGCCGGGCGAATGTTCTGCTCTGCGCTTTACAAATGAGAAAACAACCAACCAGGAAGTCTTGCGCGAGGTCACACCAGCAATATGTGGAGGGAATGGATTTGAAAATCAATCGCGTCTCTCAGTACCAACACCCTTCCCCCACCCGAGCCTTGGAGACTGCCTGCTTTGCACACTTCCTGAGAGCTGGCTCGCAGGCAGCCCGAGGCCTCATGCAACTCTTCTCGCAGGGCACAAAGCCCAACAGCTTCTACAAGGTGAAGATGCCGGAGGTGAAGGAGATCATTGAAGGCTGCATCCGCACGGATAAGAACGAGAGGTGGGGTCCCCGGGCCAGAGAGGGCATGGAGACGAAGCTCGGGTGGCAGCAGGCTCGGCTCCTCACTTCTCCACGGTCCCCAGGTTCACCATTCAGGATCTCCTGGCCCACGCATTCTTCCGCGAGGAACGAGGTGTGCACGTGGAACTGGCAGAAGAGGATGACGGGGAGAAGCCGGGTCTCAAACTCTGGCTGCGCATGGAGGATGCGCGGCGCGGGGGGCGTCCACGGGATAACCAGGCCATCGAGTTCCTGTTCCAGCTTGGTCGGGACGCTGCTGAGGAGGTGGCTCAGGAGATGGTGAGGAGATAGGTCCTGTTTTGATTGAGCGTGTAAAGGGCTCAGCCAATCTGTCACCAGTCAATAGGAGAGGGCCAGGGTGGGCCACTAGAGGAGCGAGAGGAGGCTCCCACCCAGAGGAGCGTCTCCTACAGGGGTCTTCCTGCCTCTCCTGCCCTAATTCACCTGCACACACTAGGGTTTTTGTTTTTGTTTTTTTCCAGAACCAACCGTGGATCCTCTAACCTCGCTTCTTTGTTTCTTGCACATTCATTTATCATGGAATGTCCTTCTTGGCAATTTATCTATTTATTTTTCCCTCTCCACCTTCTTTGTCATCCCCCCACCCCCAATGCTTAGCACCATCAATTCCAGGAAGGTCATTCCTCTGGAGTTAAAAGTTGAATGCTTCTTTCCATATCAGTGGGGCCTCTACACAGCCTCAACCGTGGGCTTTGTTTTTATACCAGAATGCGTTTACCATCTCTCTCCTCTGCTAGACCAGAAACTATCTGTTACCAGATTTTTTTTTTCTAATCCCTTACTGTTTGGCAGGTGGTAGGTCCTCCTTAGCAATCACACGTGACTTGAAGCATTTTCACATGAGCCTGTTTGGAAGGCAATTTTATCCCAACTTATCAATGAAGGAATGCAAGCTCAGAGAGACTAGCTGTCTTGTCTGGAGTGCCCAAGTAAACAAATGACAAAGCAGGATTTAAGCTCAAGCCATTCAGATTTGGTCAGGTGGCCCTGCCTCTCTTCTTCTACTCCACCTGCAAAACTCACAGCTAAACTGAAAGGGAAGGAGGGGGCGGGGAGGAGCAGACACTGGTGGAAGAGAAAGCAGCTGTGGGCATAGAGGATGTCAGGACAGAACCTTAAAAGCTTGTTGAGGAGAGCCTGAATGGGAGAAGGGGTGAGAATATGGGGTTCTCAATAGAGAAATGGCAGCAGCAAGGTCAAGGGTCATCTGTTCTGGGTCAAGAACCTGAGACTATCCTGACGTAGTGGCTCATATTATTTTTTTCTTTTCCTTTTTTTTTTTTTAAATCTATTTATTGTGTACACAGTGTTCTTTCTGCATTTTGCCTGCACACCAGAAGAGGACATCAGATCTCATTACAGACGGTCGTGAGCCACCATGTGGTTGCTGGGATTGAACTCAGGACCTCTGGAAGAGTAGCCAGTGCTCTTAACCTCTGAGCCATCTCTCCAGCCCCAGTGGCTCATATGATTGACCCCAGCACTCAGGAGGCAAAAGTAGATGAATCTCTGAGCCCATCTTGGTTTATATTGTGAGGCCAGGGATACACAGTGAGACCCTATCTCTAATGATAATAACTTGAGACTGAATGTGGCAAAAGTGCACTTGCCAAAGCACTGCCCAGCTTGACTATAGATGCAATCTTTTCTTGTAGTTGGGCCTTGGTGGCGCACACCTTTAATCCCAGCATTTGGGAGGCAGAGGCAGGCAGATCTCTGTGAGTTTAAGGCCAGCTTGGTCTATAAGAGCTAGTTCCAGAACTGCTAGAGCTATTACACAGAGAAACCCTATCTTGAAAAGATTTTTTTTTAAAAAGTTATATATTATTTGTGTGTGACTCTGTGTATGTATGTGGGTGCACATTTGCCACAGCATATAAGCAGAGGTCAAAGGACAACTTGTGGGAATCACTTCTCTCCTTCCATCATTCTGACTCAGTCTGTCAGGCTTGGCAGTGGGCACCTTTATACACAAAGCCAGCCTGCCTGCCCTCAAGATCAAATCTTGATCTATTACCTGCAAGGCATGTGTGTGCATGCATGAGTGAGTATGTGTGTGTGCGGCGTATTATTTTTCTGTGTGGGTGTGCATGTATGCATGCATGTATACGTGTGCATGCTTTGACATGGGTGTTGGGGGTTGGAATGCAGGCCTTCATGATCACTATCATGTCTAAAACAACAGCAGCAAAGTTTATTCCCCAATGTTATTGAGAAGGCTTAACAAGGATGAGTTTTCACTAACAGACATGGTACTTAGTCAATAAATAGCTCCTTCCTCATTCCTAGAGGCCTCAAAAGGTGTCCTAATAGATCCTTTTCCCCTCCCTTCCCCCTTCCTCCTCTCTCTCTCTCTCTCTCTCTCTGAATGTACAGAAGTGTGTATGTGCCTATGTGTGAAGGCCAGAAGCCAGTTTAAAAGTGTCCTGATGGATCCATCCTCTGTCTCTGTCTGTCTTGTCTCTGTCTTTCTGCATGTACAGGTGTGTATGTGCATATGTGTGGAAACCAGATGTTAACTTCGGGTGTCATGCCTCAGGAACCAGCAACCTTATTTTTTGAGACAGGGTCTCTTACTGGGAGCTGGGGCCCGGTAATTAGGCTAGACGGGTGGCCAGCAAGCTCCTGTGTCTGCCTCCCTGGCACTGAGATTACAAGCTTGCTTGCCTGACCCTTACGTGAGCACTGGGGATCAGACTTACGTCATGTTTGTGCAGTAGGCATTTTACTAACTTGGGTAGCTCCCCAGTCCCTGGTGAGTCTTTCATAGGGGGGAATCTGGAGCTGTCTCTCTTTCTATCCCCATCTCCAGGTAGCCTTGGGCTTAGTTTGCGAAGCTGACTACCAGCCAGTGGCCCGTGCAGTCCGGGAACGGGTTGCTGCCATCCAGCGGAAGCGGGAGAAGCTTCGAAAAGCTAGGGAGTTGAAGGTCCTTCCACAGGAGTCAGGACCTCCTCCAGCAACTGTGTCCATGGCTCCTGGTGCCACCAGTGCCTTCCCCCCCGAGCCCGAGGAACCAGAGGCTGACCAGCACCAATCCTTCCTCTTCCGCCATGCTAGCTACTCATCTACCACCTGTAAGTGACCCCAACTTAGAGTTCTAGGTCCCAGAAGTCCAGCCCAGAAATGCTGTCATTTATCTAGCCTTCCAACTCTAGCTGTGAACCTTCCCTTAGGGACAAATACTCCCACAATTCCCTCCTGGCTCCAGGCCCCTCTTTGCACAGACAGGTCCCCTCCTCTACCACCACAGTCCTTTATTATTATTATTATTATTTTTGATCCACTCCCTCCCCCGCCAGCTGATTGCGAGACTGATGGCTACCTCAGCTCCTCCGGCTTCCTGGATGCCTCAGACCCTGCCCTTCAGCCCCCTGGGGGGGTGCCATCCAGCCCCGCTGAGTCCCATCTCTGCTTGCCCTCGGTGAGAGGGGGGTCCCTCTCTTGGGAGCCTTCCAATGATTCATGACCTATCCTTTTCTCTTGAATCCCAGCCCCCTACCTGTTCCCTTGTTCCTGAAATACACTATTCCTGTCCTTATCTTCTCCAGTTCTTTTTCCCTAGTATTCTCTCCCCCCATCCCTGGCACCATTTCCCTGGGTCACCACAATTACCATCAACAGCTATTATCTCCTGATCTCAGGAAGTGTATCCTCTTTCAGAGTTTCGCCTTGTCCATTCCACGCTCTGGCCCTGGCAGTGACTTTTCTCCTGGCGACAGGTATGTTCTGGTTTAAGTTGGGGTACCAGGGTGAGACACAGAAAGTTCTGGGTCCCCACTGCCCACTTAAACGCTTCTATCTTCTTTCCCCTGCCCAGCTGTGCCTCAGATGCAGCATCAGGCCTCAGTGACATGGGAGAAGGGGGGCAGACGAGGAAACCTCCAGTGAAGAGCCTTCGTCGGAGACCCCGATCCCGGCTGCGGGTCACTAGTGTACGGCGAGCATAGGAGCTGGAGAGCAACCTACAGAACCCGTGGGGAACTGCCAGGGAGACAGGGGAGGTGGGCCAGAAAAGCAGAGCTGCAGTGTGTGACTGGTGCCCACGAGGCATCTAGTCTAGCTTCAGTGTCAACTCTGGGGGTAGAATCTGCTCTCAGTGTCCACTCTGGCCCACGCGCTTTGACTAGAGGAGGTGGGAGGACATGACCGAGGCAGAAGCATTGATGCCTTTCCTTCTGCTGACTTTGAATCTAAAGGTCTCAGACCAGAATGACAGAGTTGTGGAGTGCCAGCTCCAGACCCACAACAGCAAGATGGTGACCTTCCGATTTGATCTGGATGGGGACAGCCCGGAGGAGATTGCAGCGGCCATGGTGAGAGGGAGAGAGACAGGGCAGATTTGGATATAAGCATTTCCCTCCTGGCGGCCACAGGTGCTGACACACCCTGGCCCCACAGTCAGGTTGAACACCTTGAGATCAATAAGGACTGAGTAGACACAGTGGTATGTGCACGTGGTTCCTGCTAGAGGTGTCATACTGCGACTGGAAGGAAAGCACGGGCTGGAGCAGCACGGGAAGGAATAGGATTGGCCCACTCCTAGCGATAGGAACGGCAGGGAAGGGCATGGCCGGCTGGAGGCACCGAACAGTATTAGTGCTAGTGGTTAGTACTGAGTGTTGGGGGGAGCGTACTGCGGAAACCACTGTCACAGGAGTAAAGGGGTCCTACAGTAAATCCTGGAAAGTGGGATTCAGATCATGAGTGTATCCGAAGGCCAGCTCTGCAGTGTACGCCTGATATCTTGAGCACTTAGGAAGTGGAAACAGGAGAATCAAGGGTTCAGGGTCGCCCTTGGCTGCACAGCAGTTCAAGGCCAGCACAGGCTACACAAGACCTTATAAAGCAAAGAAAGTTAGGCAGAGAGAAACACAACTAGAATGGTTTTTGTTTGTTTTAAGATTTATTTATTTATGTATATGAGCGCTCTATTTGCATGTATGCCTACATGACAGAGAAGGGCATCAGCTCCCATTATAGATGGTTGTGAGCCACCATGTGGTTGTTGGGAATTGAACTCCGGACAATGAGCCATCTGTCTAGCCGTGAGAATGGGTTTTAGGTAGACCATTCTGCTGTGAGATGTGGGAGGGTTTTAGGAATGAGGAATCTGATTGGGAGGTGGACACAGGAAGCCAGACTCCGGGAATGGAGGTGAAATGGAATGTGGAGGAGAAGAAAGGGTGGATCTAAGGGTTGCTTCAGGAAAACTGCTGTGTAGTCCAGTACGTTCTTGACGTAGCAGTGTGGGTAGTGGATGCCCAATAAATATTTGCTGAGTTGATATGCTAGGGAGTTAGGGAGAAGGGATATCAAGGGCAACCCGTTTCAGAGGAACAAAGAGGAGCAGACTACTCAATGAGAGAAGAAGTTGGGAATGAAAACAGGGTTTCTTTTTTTTTTTTTTTTTTTTTGGTTTTTTGAGACAGGGTTTCTCTGTGGCTTTGGAGCCTGTCCTGGAACTAGCTCCTGTAGACCAGGCTGGTCTCGAACTCACAGAGATCCACCTGCCTCTGCCTCCCGAGTGCTGGGATTAAAGGCGTGCGCCACCATCGCCCGGCCGAAAGCAGGGTTTCTTAAGGGTCACAATGAGCTTGAGCAACAGCTGAGTCAAGGTCCTCCATGGCAACAGGATATGGCCAGGAAGAGCTAAAGAGAGATGGGTTTAGGAGTCCTCAGTCCAGGGCTGAGGGTGAAAACAGACCTGCAAGTGAGAGACATTTGAGCTTCTAGACTGCATGACTGCATCTCTTACAAGCATCCTGTTTGAGAATGAGAAGTGGGGGGGCACGTTACTGAAGGACAGCAAGTTGGAGCCAAAGAAGTAGAAGGATTCTAGTGAAGGCAGAGGGAGAATCCTGAGCAAGACGACACTGGCTCTTGTTAGAGGTACCAGTGGTACACAGTTTCAACAGAGTGGGGTGGCAGATGTCAGCCGCTGAGATGGTGGAGAAAACATCTGGCTTTAGGAATTCTTCACAAAGCACCTCCTCCTTGAGGCCATTCACCTAGTCTCCAGAACAAAGACATCGAAGGCTTGCCCTCTTCCGTCAAGCCATGTGACCCTTCCAGAGTCTTTGTCAAGCCACACACTTCTGAACAGTTCTGGAAGAGGCCGGGCACCTTTCTGTCTCTGTTTCTATCTATCCAGGGGTCTGTAGGTCTGAAAACTTTTCCCCATGGTTCCTGTGTGCACTCAGAATCCACACAATCCAAGTGACCCGCCCCTGGATCCAGGATCCATTTTTTTTTCCTCTCCTCCCTAGTTCATGTCTCTGCAGCAGAGTTTGAGACTTGGACCGAATCTTGCTGCTTTTCATCATCATCATCATCAGCAGCAGCAGCAGCAGCAGCTATCTGTGATCCTAAAGTCAGGAAGCATGGTCATTTTGGTTTTTTGAGACAGGGTTTCACTGCAGTTTTTTTAGAGCCTGTCCTGGAACTAGCTCATGTAGACCAGGCTGGCCTCAAACTCACAGAGATCAGCTTGACTCTGCCCCCTGAGTGCTGGGATTAAAAGTGTGTTACATCATGCCTGACTAAATTGCGGTTTAAAAAACAACAACAACAAAAAAAAATCCAAGCACACTGTAAGTGGGGTATAGTGGCATGTTCTTGTAGTCCCCTCAGGAAGCTGAAGCTGAGGCGGGAGGATTGCCACAAGTTTAAGCCACTCTGGACAATGTAGCAAGACCCCCACCCGCCCCGCCTCCAAACAACAACACAGCGCCAAACCAACTAACCAAATACAATGTAAGACTAAACCACAACATAAAATTTACTGCCGTAACCACTTTGAAGCATGTGTTCAATAGTACAGTACCCACATTGTTGTGAACCGGATCTCCAGACCTTGCAGGTCTGAAATGCTTGCTAAAGATCCTCCCACCTCCAGAAAGAAAGAAAAAAAAAAGAATTCTTAGCCATACTCACTACCAGCAAGGCGCTCAAGTGCTCTACCCACCCCAGGACGACTTGCAGCCTGCTGTGTATTGATTGATGTGGGGTGCAAGACCACAATGTTCCATGCTTCCCCTACTCAACAGCGTTTCCCACAATGCGTGGTAGGCAGTAGGTTCGTGATGGCTGTGGAGTGGAAAGTGACATTTACCATTGACCGCCTTGTTCCCCTTAACCTTGCCATGCGTGACTGGGACCCCGTGTGATGTACTTTATAATCTTTCTATGAATGTAGAAATTGTGCCCAAAAGCATGCAGCTGTGCAAAGAATTTAGGCTCTGGCTTTCAGTGGACCTGGCTTCAAATAGCGTTGACTTTGAGCCGACTGAACTTTTTTTTTTTTTTTTTTTTTTGGTTTTTTGAGACAGGGTTTCTCTGTGGCTTTGGAGCCTGTCCTGGAACTAGCTCTGTAGACCAGGCTGGTCTTGAACTCACAGAGATCCGCCTGCCTCTGCCTCCCGAGTGCTGGGATTAAAGACGTGCGCCACCACCGCCCAGCCCGACTGAACTTTTTAAAAACAATCTTATTTATTTATTGAAGGTGCATTGGTATTTTGTCTTCATGTATGTCTGTGTGAGAGTGTCAGATCCTCTAGGACTGGAGTTACAGGTGCTAGGAATGGAACCCAGGTCCTCTGGAAGAGCAACTAGTGCTCTTAACCACTGAGCCATCTCTCCAGCCCCAGGCCAGCTGGACTTAACCTGAGCATTAGTGATCTTCATTGCACAGGGAGGATATTAATAGACCGTAGCAGGCTGTTGGTGCTACATGCGACGATACATGGAAAGCGTTGGTGCACACAGCACATGCATCCTAGGCATGTCAGTTCCTGGACTTCATTCCTCCCGGACCACAAGTGCCTGGTGTACAACACATCCCCAGGAAATGATGCAGCGGTATCAACTGTTGGGTTTAAACATTGGGAGCAGGGAAGCAACGGTGAGATAACAGCCTCCTCCCATCCCGTAACCCCTGCCAGGTGTACAATGAGTTCATTCTGCCCTCGGAGCGAGATGGATTCCTGAGCAGGATCCGAGAGATTATCCAGCGAGTGGAGACCTTGCTGAAGAGAGATCCTGGTCCTCCGGAGACTGCTGAAGATGCCCTGAGCCCTCAGGTCAGGCCTCCGGACATCCCCAGCAGGAACAGACTCTGCCCTCAGCAATCTGCTTGGATTAACTGCTCTTAATCTTGAGGACTTTACAACTGGCTCTTAACTCTGTTTGAGAGTCTGATGAAAGCTACAGACTCTTGTTCTAGAAAACAGTGAGCAGACACTTTTAGCTTGTTATCTTGAAATAAGCGAGAACTACAGAGCCCATTCCTAGATGCCCTTTGCCCAGATTTCCTGGTTAAGGCTGGCTTTTTGACTAGCTTTCTCATTCTTCTCTGTATTCTACGTTATGTTCCTTTGAACTGCTCGAGAATAGCTTGGCAGATTTCATGCCTCTTTACCTCCAAATATTTCAGCACATATGCTTTTGAATCCCAAGAGGCTTGTGTCTGGATTCCTAGAGGCTCATGGGTCCTATCTTAAGAATCCCAGCCT
This sequence comes from Microtus ochrogaster, assembly GCF_000317375.1. Lineage (NCBI taxonomy): Eukaryota > Metazoa > Chordata > Mammalia > Rodentia > Cricetidae > Microtus > Microtus ochrogaster. Next base: position 847,624 of record NW_004949142.1, read on the forward strand.
GTAACTATCCGTCTGAGACTCGGCTTTCCCCACTGAGACTGAAGGCCCCCTTTCTCCCTCAGGCAGAGCCAGCAGCACCGCCTGCCCTCCCAGGCCCACCAAATGGTAGGTTCTATTCCTGTTCATCCCAACTCTTGGGTTGACCTTGTGGAGGGCACAGGGCACGGGGGTCTGAAATCTCAACCCTTCCTCTTCAGCAGAGCCCCAGAGAAGCATCTCCCCGGAACAGAGGAGCTGGGCAGCCTTCTCTACCTCTCCATCTTCTCCTGGAACCCCCCTGTCCCCTGGAACCCCATTTTCCCTTGGGACGCCCCCTGTCTTCCCATGCCCCATCTTTCCGATCCCTTCACCCTCATGCCATCCCTGCCCATTCTCCCAGGTCTCTTCAAACCCCTGTCCTCAGACCCCCAGCTCCCCACTTCCACCCTTCGCCAGTGCCCCTCAGTTCCCATTCCCTTCTTCTCACCTTCCTGCGAGTGCCCTCCCCACTAGCTCTCCCCACCCATTCCCTCCGGGTTGTTCCCAAGTCACTCTCAGCCCCTCTTCTTTTCCTGCCTGCCCCTCTCCTCCCCCCCTCCCTGCTACCACAGCAGGCCCCCTCCTCTCTCTGGCTAGTGCCTTCTCTCTGGCTGTGATGACCGTGGCCCAGTCCCTGTTGTCCCCTTCCCCTGGGCTTCTTTCTCAGTCTCCTCCAGGTCCCTTGCCTAGCCTGCCCCTTCCTCTAGCTTCTTGTGGCCAGGAGAGCCTTTTACCCCAAATGGCTGAGACACAGAGTGAGGTGAGTAGGGGATGGAGAGCGATATTGGGGTGAGGGGGGGATCTGTTCTGGATCCTTTCCTTTCTCATGGTATCACACTTTGTAGGCTTCCCCAAATTCTGCTCAGCCACTACTGGGCGAAGCTAGACTGGCACCCATCTCTGAAGGTAAGGCCCCTAATCCCCAACCTTCCCCTGCCTGTTACCCCCAACACATTTATGTCCAGCTAGTTTCTTCTGTCCTCCTCAATTCCCACCTTACCTCCCTGCAGAGGGAAAGCCCCAGCTTGTTGGGCGCTTCCAAGTGACTTCATCCAAGGAACCAGCAGAGCTGCCCCTGCAACCAGCACCCCCAACTCTCTCCAGTTCCCTAAAGCTTCCAACCCCTGAGCTGACCTCAGAGAGCTCAGACACAGAGGACAGTGCTGCGGGAGGACCAGAGACCAGGGAGGCTCTGGCAGAGAGTGACCGTGCAGCCGAGGGCCTAGGGGTGGCGATCGAAGAGGAAGGGAATGACGGGGCCCGGACTGGAGGAAGTCCCCCACTCTTGAGTCATCCCAGCCCAGTGTGGATGAACTACTCCTACAGCAGCCTGTGTCTGAGCAGTGAGGAGTCAGAGAGCAGTGGGGAGGATGAGGAGTTCTGGGCTGAGCTGCAGACTCTTCGGCAGAAGTGAGTCTGGGGAAGATGGCAGAACTAGAGGTAAACCTGGGAGCACAAAGTATGTGACTAGCCATTTCCTGCCCTTGGTGCATCCTCAGACACTTATCAGAAGTGGAGACACTGCAGACCCTACAGAAAAAAGAAATCGAGGACTTGTACAGCCGGCTTGGGAAGCAGCCCCCACCTGGTATCGTAGCCCCAGCCGCTATGTTGTCCAGCCGCCAGCGCCGCCTCTCCAAGGGCAGCTTCCCCACCTCTCGCCGCAACAGCCTGCAGCGCTCTGACCTCCCTGGCCCTGGTGAGATGGCAGCCACCCAGCTTTCACCTTTCCCTTGAGACTCCTTCCCTATCGACAGGATCTTTCGGGCCCTGGTGGTCTAGCCTTGGTTCTGGGGAACCAGCCCCTGCTCCTCGCTGCCCCTTCCTTCACTTAGAGCTCTCCTTCCCTCATCCTGCTCCCAGGCATCATGCGAAGGAACTCCCTGAGTGGCAGCAGCACCGGCTCCCAGGAGCAGCGGGCAAGCAAGGGGGTGACATTCGCCGGGGATGTTGGCAGGATGGTGAGGGCGGGCCCAATGGAGGGAGAGCCCAGGGAATGGTGACTGGCAGCAGCTTTGCCTCCCCCCACTTTGGGCATTTCCTCAGCATTTTTCTTTTCCCCTCCAGTGAATTCAGAACAGAAGTCCTATGTCTCCCCAACACCAGGGCCCACTGTGGCACCTGGGCTCTCAGAATCTGATGCTTTGGTGACCAGCTGAACTCAGCACAGAACACCCCAGCACTGAGGGGACATAGAAAGTGCGATTGTGTTATCCTGAAGAGAGTAAAACAATGTGGGGGCTCAGCTGTGTGGAAATGTCATTTCTGAGCCGGGCGGTGGTGGCGCACGCCTTTAATCCCAGCACTCGGGAGGCAAAGGCAGGCGGATCTCTGTGAGTTCGACACCAGCCTGGTCTACAAGAGCTAGTTCCAGGACAGGCTCCAAAACCACAGAGAAACCCTGTCTCGAAAAAAAAAAAAAAAAAAAAAAAAAAAAAAAAAAAAAAAAAAAAAGAAATGTCATTTCTGTCCTTACCCCCCGCTTCATCTTTGCTCCTTCCCAGGCAAGGGCTAACCACTAAGCAATCCCACTCAAGTCCAGATGCTTCTAGAAGGCCAGCTGGGAGTGTAGCAGGTGTGCTCACACCACCAAAGTGAACAGCAATCAATAAAAATACTGGGAAGGATTGTGGGTCTGTTTCTGTCATGTCTTAGGAGCTGGGGGCAAAGACTTGTGGGGTGAGGCAGGCGAGGATCTAGAAGCCATTCTCCTCTCACAATGGGAGGCAGGATGGACGCTGCCCAGTTTTCTGGCTTTTTGCCACCAGGTCATGAGGAAACTCCATGACCAGTGATCCACCTGGCCAAGCTATGACCTCCTCCAGACTCCACCCTAGACCTGTATGGGCAGGTACCAGCGAATGTCAAAAGAATGAAGGTGCTAGTCTCTTGTCCTTCACCTACCCATGCAAAGATGGGAAAAGGCTGTGACATTAAGAGTCTTTAAGGCTCAGAGCAAAAGAGTGACCTTCCTCTCCCTAAGACCTGGTTCGGTCTCAAACAGCCCAGTAATCTCTCCCTTAAATCAGGTGGAAAGATCTGCTGGAAAAAGTAATTCTAGTTAAACATTTACCGCTCCCTGGGGCTGTGCCACCCCCGCAGTTACTGCCAGGGCAGTTACTGCCAGGGCGCTTTCCAGCAAGAAGCGCCATGTGTCCCTCGGCCCCCAAACACTAGCTTTGCCTTCAGGAGAGGTGACTCATTTTATTTCTCTTAACTTGACTCCATCTTTCCCACTTAAGGTTCCAACTCTGCAGATACACCACACCCTCCCCCTTAACAGTTGGGCCCCTGGGAGGTGAAGGGGTAAACCACAAAGTTTGAGGAAAGGCAAGGTCACATACCTCTCGAACGAGGAAATTAGAAGGCTGAGTACTGTACAAACTGCAAGTGAAATGAACACCCCCCCCCCCACACACACACACACCCGGCAGTGGCCAGGCGCACAGTCTCTGGCTTCTTGGCTCAATCACAGTTCGAAGTAAGGAAGCCAGCGATGCTGTGAGATCGCCAGGCATCATTTAAGGGGTACAGGAGCTCCAGCAGTTTGAAGATGGTCCGTACAGTTAGGGTCCTGATGCTCTCTCCCTCTCGAGAGCTCGGGCTCGGGCAGCTTTGGCCTCATCTTCCAGCTCATCAAGGAAACGCTCCTGAGCCACTGAATAGAAGGTGTAACCATCTGGCGGGGTGGGTTCAGGAAACCAAAAGCATATGGGCATTTCTTTCTTCTACCACCCTTGTTATCACCCCAAATTAATGATTGTGGAGTGCCAGCCACCCTTTTGCTCTTTTTGAACCCTTAACTGAATTGCTATCAAAAAACCACTAAGAGCAGCGTAGATATAGTAGGATTAGGTATTAACCCCATTTTGTCCACACATTAAAGGCTACACGTCTCGTTCCCTTTTCCCTAACCCCATACGTGGTATAGTCAGGACGGATACAAATAGCCAATACCACGGCCCCAATGCCCAGGCCAGTCACGATGTTCCGGGTCCGCCGCTGTGGCAGTGTTTTCTGCCACTGGGCAAGCTGCACCTGCCGCATAAACTGCACTTGCGCTGGGGTCAATTTATCCCGCGACGGGTCGATGCGCTGAGCGAATGGGGCATTTCCATCCTTAGCACCCAAAGGGTCACCAGCTCCGGACGCCGCCATGTTGCTGCTCCGCCCTAAGCCGCCCAGCCCTCAGGGAATAGTAGGCTTTGATCGCCGCAAGGGACTCTGGGAGTTGTAGTCCGCGTGGTGTTCTGGGTAGAGACAGGATCTCTCCGCTCTGGAGGAGGGGCAGGAAAGACGAGAAGCGGTTGTGTTTTCTGATTGGCTGAGCGCTTCGGGGCGCGAAAAGCTATTGACGGTTCGAGGCTGTGGTGGGAATTAAGTTTTCCTCAGATTCGAGGCCAAGGCAGACATATTGGAAAGGAAGGAAGACTCCAAGGAGTGGCAGAAGATTCTGGAAATAAGCTAAGGAAGCCAGTTTATGTATCCGGTGAACTGTCCCAGTGCTCCGAAAGATTTCTGAATATGGAAGGACCCTTGAGGCCCAGATTTGCTAATTCCAGTGACTTCCAGTTTGGAGCGGTTGCCACAGAGACCATCGAAAACGCGCTGCTTCACTTGGCCCAGCAGAATGAGCAAGCCGTGAAGGAGGCTGCGGGACGGATGGGCAGCTTCAGGGAGAGCCGGATCGTGGGTGTGGATGCAGAGTGGGGAGTCGGGTTTATGGGAGTCCTGGGAGCACTGACCTCTGCTGTTCACTCAAATATATTTTGTTAGTATTCTTTTTATGCCAGGCCATGTGGGTTTTAAGTGATGAACGAGGCTTACCAGCAGCACCTTTCCCCTTCATTTCCGCACCCCCTACTCCCACCCCGCCCCCCGTCTTTTTCGTGTTTTTTTTTTTTTTTTTTTTTTTTTTTTGAGACAAGGTTTTACTGTAGAGACAGTAAACTAGCCTGGAACTCTCCATAGCCTGGATGGGCTCGAACACACAGAGATACGCCTGTCTCTGGCTCCCGAGTGGTAGGATTTAAAGGTGTATGGCACCATGCAGAGTTTTACGTTTCCTTTCGTAAATATGCTTAGAGTGTTTATTATTGACATTGCCTGGGCGAGAAAGATGAAACAGCAATGTAGTCATTGCTCTCAAACTGTGTACTTTGGGTGGGGATATTAAGTATACAAACAAGTAGGTACAAGTATGGTTAGAATAATTGACAGAGAGAATACATTTAAAAGGAGTGATAAGCTGTGGCCCAGGGCTTGTGACTTTTGAGGTACACCTTGAGGAAATGGTGACATTTTGTTTGAAGATAAAGGGATTCTCATTTCTACCAGAACAGGATGCCATGAATAGAGCTTTGGAAGGCAGGAGTGGAGGGTCCAGTTGTAGCCCAGGTTGGCCAGAACATGTGGAAAAGCATTAGAAATTAAGACCAGGGAAGTAGTCTGGAGATTCTCTGAGTAGCAATATGAATATCAAGGGGGAGGACTTTATACTTGGTTTAGCAGAAAAATGAGAAAGTTACTAAAATTTGTTATTTCTTATTTAATTTATTGTGTGTGTATGGGTGTTTTGCCAGCAAGCATGTATGTGCACCATGTGTATTCTTGGTGCTAGAAGAAGCCAGGAGAAGGTGCCAGATTCTCTGAAACTGGAATTATAGGCAGTTGTGAACCGCCTGATGTGGGTGCTAGGAATTGAACTCAGATCTTCTGGAAAAGCAGTCAGTGCTTGTAAAAGCTAAGCCATTGCCAGGCGATGATGGTGCATGCCTTTAATCCCAGCACTTGGGAGGCAGAGGCAGGCGGATCTCTGTGAGTTCGAGGCCAACTTGGTCTCCAAGAGCTAGTTCCAGGACAGGATCCAAAGCTACAGAGAAACCCTGTCTCAAAAAAAAAAAAAAAAGGTAAGCATTTTTTCAGCATGAAGACACTGGAATTTAAACGAGCACGCAGTGTGGCTGTAATTTTTGCCTTGGTCAAAACGCTTTTGTGTGTAAAAAGGCTAGACCTGGTTGAAGGAGGTGGGCTAGAGGAGCCCGTGTGGGCTAGAGGAGCCCGTGTGTAGTCAGAGGGATAACAGAGCGGTGACAAGAATGGATTTACAGCCGGGCGGTGGTGGCGCATGCCTTTAATCCCAGCACTCGGGAGGCAGAGGCAGGCGGATCTCTGTGAGTTCGAGACCAGCCTGGTCTACAGAGCTAGTTCCAGGACAGGCTCCAAAGCAACAGAGAAACCGTGTCTCCAAAAACCAAAAAAAAAAAAAAAAAAAAAAGTGGATTTACAACATCTTGAGGCAAAATCTAGAAAGCCCAATTTTCATTTAAGAAAGAAGGTAAAAATGACACACAAAATACAGAAATAAGGAAATGTGACTTTTGTTTTAGGGGGAAATTGTTTTGATTTGAATCTACTGAGTTTTTAAGATATTTGAAGAACATCCAGAGGAAGGTTAATAGCAGACGGTTTAGAAAGGTCAAAACTAGAAATCAAGGTTTTTAAATTATTTTCATGATACTCCAAGGAGAGAAGAAAAGCAGATCAAGAACAGTTCCTTGGGAAACATTCTGTGCTCAGGAAATTGGAACAGGGGAGAGTCAACAATACAATGAGCTGCATGTAGTGAGGGGCTCATGTAGTAATCCCAGGACTCAGGAAGCTGAGGCAGGAGAATTACAAATTCTAGGCTAGAGTGAACTACACAGTGAGTCCCAGGTTAGTCTAGCCTAAGATACACCAATACCCATCTCAAAAACCAAACCAAGGGCATGGAAAGATGGCTCAGCAGTTAAGCTATTTTTCCAGAGGACCCAGGTTTGGTTTCCAGCACCCACATGGCAGTCCAAAACCACCTGTAACTCCAGTTCCAGGGGACCCAACCTGTTCTTTTGATCTCTGCAGATACTTGGCATGAGCATAGTGCACATGCAAACTGAATCTCACACACATATACATAAAATAGAGACTTAGAGAAGGTTCAGTAGTTGAGAGTTTACGCTGCTCTTCCAGGGCACCCAAATTCAATCCTCTACAATGTACATGAGGCAGCTCACGACAGCCTCTAACTTCAGCTCCAGGGACTCCAACAACTTATGGCCACCGAAAGCACTGCACTCACACGATTTTTAAAAATCTTTTAAAAAGTAAAATAATAAATAAACAATAGTTGGGGAAAGAAGCACAGAACCAATATTTTTGAAGCCAACAGGAGGGTTGGGAAGGGTCAGCAGCCTCAGGTGCTTCCAGGGCATCAGTGGAAATGGAGGTTGGAAGAGGACAATTTGCAAAGCTTGCTGACTTTGGTGTAATCATTTTAGTCAATTGGGAAAAGCGGAAGGGAAATTGTAGAAACTTCAGGGAGCGAATGATGAAGTGGAAGGAACAGGCGTGGAAGTTGGGCATTAAAGAAATCAGCCCTGATGAGATGGCGAGGCGGAGGCTGAAAGGCCTTGTGGGTAGCAGTCCGTCTGAGCATGTTCGTTAGGCAGAGAAGGCGAAGACAAAGCAGGTGTGACCATAGTTACTCCGCCTAACCCAAACTCACTTTCCGTGAGGACCTAAAATAAAAAACCAGAAACGACTCCCTGAATAAGTCCCAACAAATCCAAAACAAAAGCAAAGGTCTGCTAGGAAATAAAGCCCAAGGTCCAAGAATAAAAGGACAAAGGTCTGGCCAGTAACATAGGTGTGCTCAGTTCTCTTCTCCACGGAGATTGTTAGCCTGGCTGTGGGCTTTGTAACAAAGCTTTGTGTATAAAGCTATTTGTAAGTTAAGTATATTGCTAAACTGTCTTGGGATAGTTTGACTTTTTTTTTTAATAGGTTTAAAACATATTTTTGAGACTGGGTCTCTTGTAGCCCAGTCTGGCATTCAATTTGCTATCTAAGTGAAGATATCCTTGAACTCCCGACCTCCTGCCTCCACCTGCTGAGATTAACTGGCATTTATCAGCCTGCCCGAGACATTGTTTTTCTTCTAAGAAAGTCAGATTTTCTCAGGAGACATATGACAGTATGATTATGTGCATACAGGCTGATGTAAAGGATCCCCCTCTGAAATTCTTTGCTTATCAATGATAAAAGTTCTTGGGTCTGCAGTTCTCTTTACTGAGAAGTGACATTTACCCTCGTTTCCGCCCTCAAATGATATTGCAAGCTAAATAGAATTTTATCTGAGTCTGTTCTTTCAAAGGGAAACAGAAGCAGGATAAAATCTTGCCAAAGTACCTTACCCTTCCAACCCTCTCAATGATTCTTTCCCTCTGGCTTGGGCTGTGTTCTCTGAGTTAGGGGATATTTCTTCCAAACAAGTCACTGCACAGTAACAATAGAGATTTACACAACAAGCTGGCGGTGGAGAGGCGGTGGCCAGCTGCAAGGTGAATTGTGTTTGTAAAGCAATGGGAGTTCTGCAGAGGGTGGTTACTAAACAAATAGTGTCATAAAGACTGTCGAAGCTCCAGGAGGGACCTTTCTGTTCCTGCCAACATTCCACTGAAAACAGAATATAGGGGTTAGGGTTTTTTATCCATCCAAGAACCTTCCATGAAGCTAGGGGTTCCCAGCATGAGGTAGAGACCAACTAGGCCAGCCGGTGTGTTTGTGTGTAACTGACCAAACCTTTAACAGCTGAGATGCACAGGAAGGCTCAAGGGTCGCGGAGGGAGCTTGGTAAACCCTTGACTTTGGCAGCGAGTCGGTCTCCTTTCCATGCCTCTGATCTGCCTGTTGGCAGCAAAGGGAACTGAGCTCAGCTTTGGTTGCTCCAGTTTCATCTTCCTCACCTCCTGACCCTCTTCTCTCCGCTCCCTCAGCGCTTTTATACAATGCCAAGAGTTCACAGAGTGGCTTGCCTTGCATCTTGTGAATTAAGCTGTTCTTTCCTGTTTTGGCAGAGTTTGTTTTTCTCCTGTCTGAACAATGGTGTCTGGAGAAATCAGTGAGCTACCAGGCTGTAGAAATCCTAGAAAGGTAAAGTCTGTGCAGAAGGCCATTGTGCTAGTGCCCCTCAGAATGGCGGCGCACACAGCACTAGTCGGTCCCCCCTTACCTAGCCACTGGCTTTGCACCCTTCTTTCACTTGCAAATGGAGAACTCCCAGCCAGCATTCGTTACCTGATCAGTGGAGCATGTCTACAGCACAAAGTCCCTTTAGTTGGTGTGATTGGAAAGTTCCTCTCCATCCTTTTCTTCCCTTACAGGTTTATGGTGAAGCAGGCAGAGAACATCTGTCAGCAAGCCACAATCCAGCCGAGAACTAAGACCGAATTGCAGAACTGGAGGGCTCTGAAAGAGCAGCTTTTCAACAAGTTTGTCCTCCGCTTGGTGTCATGTGTTCAGCTGGCCAGCAAACTGTCTTTCCACTACAAAGTAAGGAGCAGGGTTGCTCATGGGCACCTGAGTGTCAGAAAGAAAGCAGCTCATTGAAGGCGGCTGTGAGAAACCCACTCCTAAGCTAGGTGACACTACTCATGTGGAAATTCCAGAGTGTAATTATGCTTCCTAAGCACACCGCCTGAATACACACAGTCACACAGAGGCAGTTATTAAACAGCCTGAAGTTCTGTTCCCAAAGTATAATTGCTGGACAGATGCCATCATTCATACAGGTCACCTTTCCTCCCCTTGGACTTAAGGACAGTTTACATAAGGTACCTGAATTACCAACATGCCTATCAGCATTAAAGGCAAATGATTACACCTAAAGATAAAATGTTTCCACGTTATATCCAGTGCCTGTACAGTAAAATACCACTCGTCCAGCAAATATTTATTGAGTTTTTTTTTTTTTTATGGCTAGATGTTTCAGTAGATACCATGGCTACCACAGTCTGTGCTCTCAAGGAATCCCTTACCCAATGGGAAAAGGCATGGGGGTAAACAAGGTGGAAAGGTGATCTGTTAGTGTAACAGGGCTGGGAAAGGAACTTCATCAGCTTGGGGAATCACGGAAGTTTATTCAGAGAAAATGAATTATTGAAATTGGTAGGTGGGAGATAGTAGCTACAAAGAAAATCTAAACAAAATTAGGGTGGGCAGGGAGAAAGGAAGGAGCAGAAGGTAAGGGAAATCCAGCATGTGTAATGACCAGAAGGGAGAACTTGGGTTTAACTGCAAGTAATCCTGCTTGCATAACTTAGTGGGATTACCAAGAGAGAAGACCGGTGTGGACTTGCAGTGCTCTGTGGACTGCTCGGGTTTATGACCTGCATCCTGCTATCTCTCCTCTGCCTTTTTTCTTTCTTTCTCAAGATAGTCAGCAACGTTACAGTCCTGAACTTCCTCCAGGCTCTTGGTTATATGTGCACCAAAGAAGAACTACTGGAGTCAGAACTTGATGTCTTGAAGTCCCTGAACTTCCAGATAAATCTGCCCACTCCTTTGGCATATGTGGAGATGCTCCTTGAAGTTCTAGGTAATTTATTAAATGTTTCAGATGTGGGCTGGAGACTGCCATACAAGACAAAACAAAAACAAGCCAGGGTTGCTGGAGAGATGGCTCAGTGGTTAAGAGCACTGCTTGTTCTTCCAAAGCTCCTGAGTTCAATTCCCAGCAACCACATGGTGGCTCACAACCATCTGTAATGAGATCTGGTGCCCTCTTCTGGCCTGCAAGCAGACCATTGAGAATACTGTATACATAATAAATAAATCTTAAAAAAAAAATTCTCTCCCCCCTTAAAAAAAAAAAGCCTGGCAGTGGTGGCGCACGCCTTTAATCACAGCATTTGGGAGGCAGGCCTGGTCTACAAGAGCTAGTTCCAGGACAGGTTCCAAAACTACAGCAAAATCCTGTCTTGGAAAACAAACAAAACAAAAAATGTGCCCAGGGATTTGGGAACAGGAGTCACACCCTACCAATGAGGAGCAGTAGGAAGCCTGCGTGTTTCTGAATGATGTAGATGTCCCCCCAGTACTAGTCAGGGAAGGTAGCTCAGAGGTCTCAGCACCTGATTTGGATTCATTAGGCACTTTATTTTTGGGGGACAGGGTTTCTTTGTGTAACAGCCATGGCTGTCTTGGAACTCTCTTTGTAGACCCAGGCTGGCCTCCCAAATGCTGGGATTAAAGGTGTGCACCATTATGCTGGTCTCATTAGACTTTCTTATTGCAGGATACGAGAGCTGGGTTTATGGAGAAGCATAAGACAGAACAAATGTACTGTAATTGGATATAGGCATTACTGATGGAGATCTGTCCTTTAAAACGAACCTTCTGGCCAGACATAGAACTTTAATACCAACAGTTGGGAGGCAGAGGCAGGTGGTGGATCTCTTTAAGTTTGAGGCCAACCTGGTCTACACAGAGTTCCAAGCCAGTTAGGGCTACACAGTGAGACCCTGTCTCAAATAAAACTGACCCTCTGCTAACAGATCTTCCATGGTAGCGTGTATCAGGAAGCACACTAGCAACAGAACAGCGCTGGCCTAAGACTGCGACTGGAGAGCACAACTTGACGCTGTCTTTCATGCCTGTGCTCCATGTAGGGTACAATGGCTGCTCGGTCCCAGCCACACAACTACATGCAACTTGCCTGACCCTCCTCGACCTGGTCTATCTTCTGCATGAACCCATCTATGAGAGCCTATTGAGGGCTTCAATTGAGAATTCTACACCCAGTCAGCTGCAAGGGTAAGAAACCTTCCTAGGATAGGCTCCTTCCGGGGTTGCCTAGTAGGTAACAGATCTATGAATATTTGGGGTTTGGAGCTTGGTGGTAGAGTACTTTTGCCTAGTAAATTCAATATCCAGCACTGAGAAACACAGGATAATTAGTTCTGACTTCCGTTATTGCTGATTACTGAACCAAATCGGGAAAACTCAAGGTTTTTACTATAAATGTAAATTACTGCAAACAATTAACATTCTTTTTTAGTTCTTCCTTTGCCATTAGTTAAAACTTCAGAGTGCTGGATTGCTTTTATAGTCACTTGAAGGGGGGAAAGCCTGTCACATGACTCTAACTTGGACAAAAGTGACTTTGATTACTGTACAGTCAGACTGACCAAAGCCTCACAATTACAATTGTTAGGGAGATGGAAATAAAGGCCTATCACACTCAAGACACAGGTGTATGTTTTAACCCCAGGTGAGTGGGGGAATGACAGGTAAGCTATTACCTGACCATGGCTTCTTTCTGTGTCTAAAGTGCAAGATGATCAACATGAACAATGCATAGCTGAAGTTCTATGACCCTAGCATTTAGAACCGCATTTCATACTAGCTCCAAAATTAATATGGTCTTAATTATTCAGGGAGAAGTTTGTCTCTGTGAAGGAAGACTTCATGCTGTTGGCAGTTGGAATCATTGCAGCGAGTGCTTTCATCCAGAACCACGAGTGCTGGAGCCAGGTGCGCACCACTGAGCGGGGCCAGCATGGTCAGAATTAATAGAGCTTTAATAGAGAGGACAGTCTGCACAAGAGAAGTGCCAGGACCCAGGAACTGGGTAAACAGTCAAGAAGGGAGGGTTGGAAAACCAGAGTAGGATGGAAGTGCCTCCATTTTCTTCATGAACTGGAAATAGACACTCAAGTTCAGTTTGTCCAACTCCTTTATAATTATGACCCACTGTTCTGTCTTTAACAGAGAAAGAGCCCACGTTAACACTATCAGGACAATGACACTTGGCCATCAGCAAACATAGGAATCTGGATTTAATTTTGTGTTCAGAAAAATGAAAAGCTTGTTAGGCTTGGGAGACTATCTCAAGCAAGAATCTCTGTTAGTGTGTGCATAAGCGTGCTGTGCACTACAATGTGCTGAGACTTTAGTAATAAGAAGTTCCTCTGTCTTCCTGAAGGTTGTAGGGCATTTGCAGAACATCACTGGCATCACTTCGGAAAGCATTGCTGAGTTCTCTTATGCAATCCTGACTCACAGCGTGGGAACACACACTCCTGGGCAACAGCAGCCTGTTCCCCACAAGGCAGCCAGAGCTCTGAGGACTGCTGCTTCCTCTAACACATGAGGCTGGCTAAACCCCAGACACAGCCTTCTGTCACTGTATTCTCCTTTGTTTACTTCCATTCTCAGGGTACAAAAATCCCAAGTTTCCTTTGGATAGTATTTTGTATTCCAATTTCAGGCACGTTTTCCCTACATCAGCGACAGTTATGGTGGACAAATACATCCTTGTATGTTCATAGCAGGCTAAAAACATCAAAGAATTGGAGAGAGTTAGATTATGAAATTGGTTCATTTTTGTTTGACAAGACATTTAAGTTTTCCTAATTTAATCTGATTATCAGAGAACACCAGATAAGTATTACCCAGGGTTTTAAAACAGACTTTTGGATGGCCTTGGCTGAGTGTCTGAGTAGCCTTTCTTCCCTTGCTCCCCTACAGCTGTTTGTTCTTCCTTCCTTCCTTCCTTCCTTCCTTCCTTCCTTCCTTCCTTCCTTCCTTCCTTCCTTCTTTTTTTTCAAAGATAGAATCTCACTATTTGGATGTGGCTGTCACTATACACACCAAGCTGGGCTGGAATTCAGAGATCCACTTGCCTCTGCCTCCTGAGTTCTGGGATTAAATACCATCAAGTCTGGCTTACCATTTCATTTTATTTTATTTTTTAAACTAAAACATTTTTCAACAGAATTTCTACAAAACTGACTGGAACTCAATTCTTCCAGAATATAAAATACTCAATTTTAAAGAAAAACTTACCGTCACATCTCTTGGTAATTAATAGACCATAGCAAATCCTTTATTACAAATAATTAAATCTTTCCATGTCTCAAACAGTACCAAACAGCATTTTGTAATCCTAACAGACAGTAGAGTAGGCATTTAATACTAGAACTGCGTGAGGAAAGAGTTAGACTTCCAGCATCTGACCTGGTGTCCTTTCTCACATCATCCAACCGTGTACCACTAATATCATCTCAAAACGTTCCTATTTCATATTTTAAGTGCAGAAAGTTGAGAGAGATAAAATCCAGTGAGAACACATCAGTGTCAATCAACTAACTTAAAGTGAACGTCAATTAGTTGTTTTCAAGGGAATGGCAAAAGGAAAGCATGGGGTTGAGTCAAAACTGTGGCAATGGCTGTTCGCTATCCTCTGGAAACTATCTGTCACATGATATTTTAAAATAAAGTGGCTTTTGTCTCTTTTGGTATTGTAAACATGTGGTTTAATATTACCCAGATTTAATTTAAAGCATTTTTCCAAATGTAAAACTTTAAAGGCGAACAACCCCCGAGGAGTAAGTCACTTGTTATAGAACTGTGAGGACACCCAAGCAAGACCCCACTTAAGATTCGTCAGCATGAACTTGAGCGCTTTTGTCCACTGCTCCTCAGAGTTAAACTGGGTTTTGATGGAATAGGAGCCGCCACTGCCTCCAGTGTCTTCAATCTTGCCTTTCTCCACATCCATCCTGCAGACAGATGAAGCAGAGCTCATTAAGAAACAGATCCAAGTTAAGTCAGTTCAGGCAAATGGGCAGGGATTTGACCACGAGACCATTCCCGTCATTTATCTAACAGCGCTTGGCAAAGAGCTACTGCTAGTGTGTATTTTGGATTTGCTTGAAAGCCTAAAATAAAAGGCTGTGACAAGAGCCTCATTGTCATTGCAGAGTACGAGGGCAGGACACACCCAGACACACGACAAGTCTGGAGCAGGAGGAGTGAGGTTACAGTACTGCTCACTGTCTGCCTAGGCATCCCTGAACTCAGGAGCAGAGAGAGGCAAAAGAAATAAACAGTTTGTATTTACTCCTTCTCTCACTACAAAGCACAGACTGACCTTTAAAACCACACATTCGCCGGGCGGTGGTGGCGCACGCCTTTAATCCCAGCACTTGGGAGGCAGAGGCAGGCGGATCCCTGTGAGTTCGAGACCAGCCTGGTCTACAAGAGCTAGTTCCAGGACAGGCTCCAAAACCACAGAGAAACCCTGTCTCGAAAAACCAAAAAAAAATAAATAAATAAATAAAAAAATAAAACCACACATTCTTCCTGCCTCAGCCTCCGGAGTGCTGGAATTATAGGTGTGCCCATCTTACTTGGCTCTCAAACTCAGTCTCTTGAACTAGTCTCTATGCTGGGCTACTACACTAAGACAAGCATTCTTGTATACTCCCAAAGGCTACAGGAAAAAGCCTTTCTGAAATGAGGCTACAAACTTGATCTCTATCCCAAGAAAATCCCCACTACCATCTACAACAATATTCTTTACTCCAGGGACCAGGTGGTCGCACTCTGTTCTGCTTGCAATATGAAATGAGTCCTTGCCCATCTGCGTCCTATGATTGCACTGTTTTCCTTCTTGCCATTTTTAGGATCTGTTTCCATTCACTACCTTTTAATTCAGTCTAGTCCCTGCTACAAGTTCACTGAGCCTGCAGAGGATAAAGGGCAAACTCTCACCTGTATGGAAGACAAAATCGTGTCTCGCCTTTCTCCACCTCTTCTTTGAACTGCTGCACACAGTCCAGAAAAGCTACCATTGCATGGTCAAACTTGTTGTCCCAGAAAAACCGCAATCCCCCAGAACAGTATAATGGCAACTCCTGCCCAAGAAGAGAGAACTGGCTATGGGCATGTCCCCAGTCATTCCCTGCACTCCAATAACCTGAGCTTTGTCTACGCCCACCAGAACATGTATTATATATAGCTGGCCGATGTCTTCTATAACCCTCAACCACTCCAACAGCCCTGGGCAAACAGCAACTCCCAGCAGCCTCCCTACCATTGGAAATGTACTGAACTTCAGCATATTCCCACCCCCAAGTCCCCAAGTGCATGCACTCCTCTGATCTGCCCAGACCCTTTCTCAACAGGCTGTAAAAACCTGAATTTTTTCCACCAACCCCAAAGAGCTAAGTCTGAACAAGATGTTATTGGCTCCTTATGAGATAGTCTGAGAAACAAACTGAAAAAATGTCAGCAGGTATAGAAACTAAACTTTTTTAAGCACAAGGTCTTGTATACTTTAGGCAAGTGCCCTATCTCTAAGCTACATCCCTAGGCCCCAAATGTACCCATTTTGTTAGAATAAACAAGAACTCTAGCTCCCAGAGTACCTTAGATTTGTCTGTCAGAGACTCCAGATATGAATGATTTCCATAGGGAACAAGTCGGTACCTAAAGTGGAGATGCAGAGATGGCTACAGGATTATTGCAAAGTTGCAACCCAGTAATTTTCAATCTGCATCTTACCCAAGGACTTTATTATTTATTATCCCCACCTCCCTTCACCTCCCTCTAGAGTCCATGTTTAAAGACTTAACTAAAAAGATTTCATCTATTATGTAACGGGTACTCATCAACTCATGTATATTTTGTCTTTGTTTTATCTTTAAATGACAGGGTCTCCTTATGTGGGCCAGGCTGACCTTGAACTTTTGATCCTCCTGCCTCAACTCCCCCAGTACTGAGATTACTGTGCCTGGTATTTTGCTTTAAAAGGTATGCATAACTTGAGGCCTGTGGGTTGTCCTTGTTCCCATGACGGCTATGAATAACACTCAACACATTTGTAGACAACAATACCATGTCACAGAATCAAAAGGCTGGACACCCTGGTAGGTTTTTAAAAACAAACACTGAAACTTCATTAGGGAAAAATTAGGTTCTGGAGACTTTTGGGACCACCACTGGAGTCGTGCAGGTTGAAGAGCCCTGTGATGAAGGGAAAGCAGGGCACAGGCCCTTCTGTCTGCTGGCAGCAAGAATTCTGGCCATAGTGAAGCAGTACCATGTGGTATAGACAGAAGACATCACAGACACGCCTTGCCCAAGGTGCCGTGGAGAGCGTGTTCTCACCTCTGGAATTTCAGACCCATCTTATTGGCTAGGGCGTGCAGCAGCAATACTGTCTGGCCCCAGGCAGCATTGATTTCATTCCATTCTACAGGCACACTGGGCAAGCGACCTAGTCTGAAGTTATTGATTGTGCCAAACTGTCCACTGTGCCTATAGAGAAGGGCAGAGGGGGTCGGGGGAAATAGAGATTATAAAACGTTTGAGGTTTCCCACTTTCACCCAGAACCCAGCATACACTTCTTTCGGCTGCCCCAAACCTAAGGCATCTTTCCCCCTGCTGTTTGGATGTCCAAGCAGAACTGAGAGTCACTGAACACTCTTACACTCCTCCCCCAACAAAATAACAAAACAAATATCAAAGCCAAACAAACCCTCCACCGAGTCTGCCTCCTACCCCTCTCTCTCTTAGACTGATTTACTTTACTTTATGTGTATGAATGTTTTGCCTGCATGTGTGAATTTGTACCAATGCATGCCTGTTGGATTCCCTGGAGCTGGGGTTATGGATGATTGACAACCACCTTGTGGGTGCTGGAAATTGAACAAGTTCTCTGCAAGAGCAACAAGTGCTCTTAACTGCTGCTGAGCCATCTCTCCAGCACCTCCCACTTGTATTAAATCTGTCTACCTTCCCTCCATCTCAAGGCTGCTATTCTTTTCCAGTTTAAGAGTTCCGTACCTCCTTCCCAGATTATTTCTCACCCTGTAAGTAAAGCTACCATCCACAGATGCAAATGTGCTTATGTCACTTCCCTGTCTGAAATGCTTCAATAATTCCCTCTACCTTTGGGATCAACTCCAAATGCCTTAATAATGGTAATTCTCCGGTTTCACATCTGGTCACTTGCCCCTTTACACTCAATCTTCAGTCATAATAAGATCCTTTTAGTTCTTTGAATTTGCCATTCCCTTGCTCCTGTTTCTTTGCACACAGTGTTCTCTTTGCCAGAATAACTCTTCCCCTGAGGACATCTACACCCCTCAGCCATATCAGCCTTCTCTGGGTGAAATTTTCCATGCAGCTTCCTCAAAGTGGGAAGGTTCCCTTTCATTTCATGTTCTCACAGAACCCTTGGCACACTAACACACTGTATGACACCAGTCTGCTATTTATGCATCCCTGAAGGCAATGAGTAGCTGGTATACTGTAGATTTCTTACTGGGACTCTCCTGGTGTCTAGCACAGAGCTTTCTACACATCAGATACTCAATAGTTATTAAATCAGTTATACACAAATGATCCTGGGGTTAGTAAATCAGTACCAGGGCTGCTCTTTCACAAGACCCAGATTTGATTCCCAACACCCGCATTGCAGCTCACAACTTTTTGTTACTCCAATCTCAAGGGTTCAACAACCTCATCTGGCCTCTGTGGGCACTAGGCATGCATGTGATGCAATGACATATATGAAGGCAAGCACCTGCACAGATGAACATAATACAAAAATTGTAAAAGCAGCACCAGGCAATAGGATTTGGTGGACAGACACCACTAAATTCCTGTTGGGTTTTGTTTCACTTTTTCTAAGAGAGTTTCTCTGTGTAGCCTTGGCTACCCTGGAACTCACTCTGTAGACCACCAACCTGGCCTCAAACTCAGAGCTCTGCCTGCCTCTGCCTCCCGATTGTTGGGATTAAAGTTGTCAACCACCACTGCCCAACTAGCCACTCTAGAATCCTACCTGTGTGCATTCAAGTGTGTGCATTTGCACCCCACATTATAGCTATCCTAGTACAAGGAATGACATAAAGCTGGCTTAGGTGCAGACCTCCAGTGCCTCTTCTATGGGGAGGTGTTCACTCAGGTATGTGGCTGACAAATATAAACACTTCCCAGATGAGCCTCCCCCAACCCTGAGCCCTCATTACCAGATATGGAAGGTGGCATTGAAGACGTTGGTTTTCTTCAGTTTGTCCAGCTGCATCTGGGCATATCGCATCTGGTTTTCTACACTCTTCAGCTCATCATCCAGCTCCAGCTGCTGTCTTTTAAACTCACTGTATTCCCGCTGGTACCTGCGAGCAGCCAAGGGGACCCTAAGGGCTGAGCATGGAGTCTCTTTCTCACCATTCTTCTCAAGGACTTACTCTACTGGTAGAGTTACAGCTTACTACAGAAATCTCCATTTGCCATTGATTCCTCTCAGAGGAATGTTTTGCCTACAAGGCATAAAAACACCTCAAATTCCAGATGCCCATATTTAAAAATATAGATGAAAAAAAATGATTCTCGTGAACCATGACAAAAACATTTCTGTATTTTTTTGTTTTTGTCAGAAGTAAAATAAGTAAGAATGGGGGCTGGAGAGATGGCTCAGAGGTTAAGAGCATTGCTTGCTCTTCCAAAGGTCCTGAGTTCAATTCCCAGCAACCACACGGTGGCTCACAACCATCTGTAATGAGGCCTGGTGCCCTCTTCTAGCAAGCAGGCATACACACAGACAGAATATTGTATACATAATAAAAATAAATATTAAAAAAAAAAAAGGAAGAATGGGTCTCTTAGCCAGGTGTGATGGTGCACACCTTTAATCCCGGCACTCAGGAGGCAGAGGCAGTCGGATCTCTGAGTTTGAGGCCAGCTTGATCTCAGAGTGATTTCCAGGACAATTGAGGCTGTTAAACAGAGAAACCCTGTCTCAAACAAAAAGAATGGGTCTCCCATTATATTTTTTATTTGTGTGTGGGCAGGCTTTGGTTTTCTTCTACCATGTGGGTCTCAGAGATTGAACTTGGGTCATCAGGCTTGATGGAAAGGGCTTTAACCCACTGGACCAGTTAGCTGGCCCAAGAGTAACGTTTTCAGAGCCCTGGTGCCACCCTATCTAACTAAAACATCCTTTCTTCACCTATTATGTCAAGTCTTCGTCTACGGCCCCAAACACTCTCCTGGAAACAAGCCCAGAAACAACAGGCAGGACTGGAGCAGACACGGCATTGACTGACAGCTGACCTAATCGGACATGTTCAGCCAGAAACCACTCCCTGGCCTGGTATTAAAAGACAGGAAGGTAGAAGAGCAGGGCGAGCACTCACTGAGCTTCCTCCTGATCCAGTCTCTCCGCTTCAGCCTGGACCTTCTCTAGGTTTTCTGCCACTACCTTGCGGTTTTTCTCCACATCTTCCAGCTCCTGGATCAGCCTCTCCTCCTCTAAGGCCAGCTCCTTCAGCTCTCTCTGTAGCTGTTCACTGTCATCCTCGTTCATTTGCTCGAGGATCTCCAAACAGCGTCTGCCAAGAACACAGTCTATTGACTAGAGGGCACCTGTGTCCCACGTGCCCGAGGACCAGCACCCCCAAGTCCTACTGGCCAAGCAGTCTCAGGAGCACCCTGGCCCTGGAGGTACTTACTTATAGTTCTGACACTCAGTCTCCGTGACGTTGAGCTGGGTGTCGAGCTGGTCGAGGAGAGTATCCGTGCATTCCTCACACAGTGGGTGATCCACGTCTGTCTGACCCGACATGATGTCAAAAAGGTCTCCAGTGACCTGGAGACAGGACAGTCAGGATAGGGCCTCTTCTGGGCTATCTGCCCAGTCAATCCCTGTAACAACTACACACAATTCTTGACAGTGAAATGAGGCCAACTTGCCTTCAGTCTTCGGCTGAGATTCTCCATGGTGCCACCATCAGATGCCTCCCCGATCAGAGTGAAGCTATTAGCACTTTCGGTAGACATCATCCTGCAGATAGCCCCCCCACCCATGGGCCACATGAGGGAGCAGAGAGGCCTCCTCCACCTAAGCACTGGCTGAGGGGCCTCAAGGGTCATACCCATTCCTAGCCCGACTGGACCTCCCAAGGGTACCTATCTCCCAAGAGAAGGCCATGCTGGTCTTCCACAGGGGCACTACTCAGCAGGAAGTTACCCCAGGTGGACTAAGGAGAAGGGGGGGCAATCAAAAATGGATATGTATGTTTATAGCAAAAAGCAAGGAGGATCAAGAAAGACCATTTTTTTAAAAAATATTACACTTCCTGACAGCAACTTTTACCTGCTACATTGATGAGAACTAAGAACCTAAACATCTAACAAGCACCACTAAAACATTCTCCAGAACCCATCTCAATCACTCCCTCAACATCAGAGGCACTAATCCCTTCTCACTGTGGGAATGGCTATAGAGGAAAAAAGAAAAAAAAAATCAGTGCTAAAAGGTGATGGATAATGTGTAAGAGAACATATCTTTTCTAACAGCTAAAAGGCTAGATGATAATTCATCTACATCACCTGGTCCCAATTCCTAATTCCCAGGTTTAATTAAAATTCCCTTGGCCGTTGGCAAGAAACAGGGGACTGAGGAATAGTAAGCACCTGGCTGGGGGAATGAATCTTCGAGAGACACCATCCTGGCGAGTTTCAACAAATGGCTCCTGAGAAAGAAACAAGAGTGCATTAGAGCCGGGCAGTGGTGGCGCACACCTTTAATCCCAGCACTCTGGAGGCGGAGGCAGGCGGATCTCTGTGAGTTCGAGGTCAGCCTGGTCTACAAGAGCTAGTTCCAGGATGGGCTCCAAAAGCTACAGAGAAACCCTGTCAAGGAAAATAAATAAAAGGGCATTAGAATTCTGGCAACTTTGGGGAAATCTATTTCCCCTAAAGCCCAAGAACTATTTGACTTTAGCCTAGATAGCTAACCACAAAACTTGATAAACCAGAGCAACTTAAGAAGTGGGTAGGGTCTGGGCTGGGAGATGGCTAAGTAAATACTATTCTTTCTATTCAAGGAAGAAGGACCAAGTTCAGATCCGCACAGTTAAACAAACAAATGGGGCAGGGAGGCACATGCCTTTGATCTCAATACTCTGGGAGGCAGAGATAGGCCGCCAGGTCTCTGTGAGTTTAAGGCCAGCCTTGTCTACATAGCACAAGAGCCAGGATAATATAGAGACCCAGTTTCTGAAAACCAAAACAAAACAAAACAACACCCCCCCCACACACACACAAAATAAAACCCAGAAAGAAAAATAAAGGGTGAGCAGGATGGTGTGCATTTGTAATTGCAGAACTGGGAGATCTTTCTACCCTCCTGGGTCTAAGCAGCCAGCCAGCCTAATCTGTAAGCCCAAGGATCGGGTCCAGGCTACAGCCTGTCCCCAAAAATTAAAGTGGCGTGCCAGGCGGTGGTGGCTCACGCTTTTAATCCCAGCACTCAGGAGGCAGAGGCAGGTGGATCTCTGTGTTTGAGACCAGCCTGGTCTAAAAAGTGAGTTTCAGGACAGGATCCAAAGCTACACAGAAAAACTCTGTCTTGAAAAACAAAACAAGGGCTGGAGAGATGGCTCAGTGGTTAAGGGCATTGCCTGTTCTTCCAGAGGTCCTGAGTTCAATTCCCAGCAACCACATAGTGGCTCACAACCATCTGTAATGAGGTCTGGTGCCCTCTTCTGGCCTGCAGGCATACACACAGACAGAATATTGTATACATAATAAATATTTAAAAAAAAAGAAAAACAAAAAACCCAAAAAAACAAAACAAAACAACAAAAAACCAAGCAGTAGGGCCTGCCTAACAAACTGCATGCCTACTGTCAACTTGTATATAACAGTTCTATGTTCAACATTTTATTTTAAAGATTTATTTTATTATGTATACGGTGTTCTGCCTGCATGTACACCTGCACCCCAGAAGAGGGCACCAAATCTCATTACAGATGGTTGTGAGCCACTATGTGGTTGCTGGGAATTGAATTCAGGACCTCTGGAAGAGCAGCCAGTGCTCTTAACCACTGAGCCATCTCTCCAGCCCCCTATGTTCAACATTTTATAGTATCACTAGCTTCAGCTGTCCTGTCTGCCTCTTTTGCTTCTTTGCAGGTTCTCTCTGGCCCCTGCATCCTAGACTGCCTGCAGAGCATGTGCAGAGCAGAATTAACAGCCCTCAATCCACTTAAGGTTTGCTTTCCAGATGACAGACAGCCAGGTGGATAAATATTCCCTTATTACCCTGGCAAGCTAACTCTCAGGGGTGAAGCCAACACCCTCTAACAGGTGCTGCTCCACAGAATGGAGCTCCAGGTACCCACTCGGGCTTGACTATGCCTCCGTCCTGGCTTCCTTCCCTTTTCCATCTCCCTTCTCTGCTTCCTACTAGAGTTTGCTAGGATCTCTCCCAAATAAGTAACTTCTACTTAAACAATGATCTGTTCCCTGCAAAAGAAAAGCAACTTACAACATATATCTTTAGTAATGAAAACCATCTCTATTATTCCTATTATTATTGTTATTACTATTTTATTATCATCACTGTGCAGCGCTGGAGAGTGAACCCAGGCCCTTGCCCATGCAAAGCAGGGGATCAATCACTGAACTACATCCCTAGCTTTATCACTGACAGTGTTAAATTTAAAAATGACATATATTCTAACACTGCTAATCTGCTATGTCTATGGTAAATATACCGCTCTCTGTCCAAATGAGATGTGTCTGTGAATGAAGAGGAATGGAGACAATAGCTATAGAGAATAAAAAATATGAACCAAGAATGCCCTGGAGTCACCCGGACACACAGGTCATCCCACCTCTGACCTTAGTCATTTTACCTTTAAAAATTACATTATTTATTTATGTGTAGGTGCATGCTCATACCACAGTACAAAGGGCAACTTGTAGGAGCCAGGTGTCTTTCCCCTATGTGGGATTGAGGGTTTGAACTTAAGACTGTTAGGCTGAGCCCAGGCTGACTGGAAACTTATAACAATCTTTCTGGCAGGGAGGTGGTGGCGCACGCCTTTAATCCCAGCACTCGGGAGGCAGAGGCAGGCGGATCTCTGTGAGTTCGAGACCAGCCTGGTCTACAGAGCGAGTTCCAGAACAGGTTCCAAAGCCACAGAGAAACCCTGTCTCGAAAAACCAAAAAAAAAACAAAAAAACAAACACAGAGAAACCCTGTCTCGAAAAACCAAAAAAAATAAATAAATAAAAATAAATAAGCAATCTTTCTGCTTCAGCTTTCCAAGTACCTAGAATTGCAGGCATTAACCACTATGCTAGTCTATAATCACATTTTAAAATCCATTTTAAAAATATTTATTGACGTATTGGTGTGTGTACAAGCACACACACAAACTCAGGTGACAGGATGAGTGGCAAGCATGCTTCCCCACTGAACAATTTCGATGGCCTTATAATTCCTTTTTTGCTTTTTAATTTTTGTTGTTGATAATTATTTTTTGGTTTTTGTTTTTCCAGAGAGTTTCTTTGTGTAGCCCTGGTTGTCCTGGAACTGGCTCTGGAGACCAGGCTGAATGCCCAGAGATCTACCTGCCTCTGCCTCCTAAGTGTACCACCACTGCCTGGCCATAATTCTATTTTTTAATGGATGCCTTATTCAGTAACCCTGTGCCTTGGGGTACATTCTAGTACCTCCAATGATTCACAGTGGACTGACCATGAGCAACTTTCCTTTTTCTTTGTCTGCAGTGCTGGGATTGAATCCAGGAACTTGCACAACCCAGAGCTATAACCCCAGTCCTTAACTTCGTTTCTGTTTGTTTTTGGAGGAACAGTCTCCCGTAGACTGGGCTGACAGCAAACCTGCTATAAACATAAAAAATGACCTTGAACTTGTAATCCTCCTGCCTCCTTGCCCAGGTTAATGTGATGCTAGGGCTCAAAGCCAGGGCTCTGTGCACAGTAGGCAAGTTCTCTACTAACGGAGCTACATCCCCAGCCCCTATTGTTTTGTTTTTAATACATGTATTTCAGGCTGGTCTGGAATTCACCAGGTAGCCCAGGTTGGCCTCAAATTTGTGATCTTCAGGGCCTCAGCCTCCCAAGTGGATTACAGGTGGGCAACACTGTATCTGGCTGGAATGTTGTTATTAACCACTCTCTATTATTAGCCCCCAAAGTCTGGGGCACCAAATATTCTGCAGAGATCCAGTCTGTACTCTAGTGTTTTTCATGTCAGCCTCCCGTTTAGCAGACTGTGAGGAGGACGGGGAGAGGGTGCTTTTTGTTTTTTTACCTCTCCTGAGTGAGCCTCTTCCTCCTGGGTCTCTCCTGGTTTCGCCTGGGCTGTGGTAAGTAATGGAGCTAAGGGTAAGGAAAATCCTCAGTCAGAACAGTCTTATCAAATCAGGAGAGCTTCCCAAAGCATGGGAAAGAACCCGAAATAGTCTCATTACCAGCCCAATGCTACCACAATCTCTCTCTAGATAGGGTCTCACTGTGTAACTCAGGAGGCAAAGACAGGACAATCTCTTATGAGTTTGAGGCCAGTGAACAGCTACATCATAGTGAGGCTCTGTCTTTTAAAAAAAAAAAAAAAAGCCGGGCGGTGGTGGCGCACGCCTTTAATCCCAGCACTCGGGAGGCAGAG
>NW_004949142.1:874313-876007 GCF_000317375.1 Microtus ochrogaster
GGTGGTGGCACACATCTTTAATCCCAGAACTCGGGAGGCAGAGGCAGACAGATCTCTGTGAATTTGAGGCCTGTTTGGTCTACAGAGCAAACTCTAGGACAGGTCCAAAGCTACAGAGAAACCCTGTCACGGGGAAAAAAAAGTGTGTTTGTGTGTGTGAGTATGGGGCTTATATATGTGTATATGTGTGTATATGTTTGAGTGTGGGGTTGTGCCTGTTAGTGCAGTGACTGTGGACAGGAAGAAAGTGTCAGATCACCTGGAACTGGAGTTACAGGCAGTTGTGAGTGACCTGATATGGGAACTGAACTCCGGTCCTCTGGAAGACCAGAAAGTTCTCTTAACCACTAAACCATCCCTCCAATCCTATATTTTAAGCTTTTCCATCACAAAAGTTAGCATAACCGGGAAGGAATAAGGTAACTTCCTGGGAAGCTGAAACCTGTCTGTACCCACGTATCACAGATGTAGAGTTGGGAATGCAGTTAAGCGGTAGGACACTTGTCTAGCACGAGCAAAGCCCGATTCTCAAACCCAAGCATCAGGAGAGAGCAGAAGTGTCAGGTACAGTAGTACATGGCTATTATCCTAGTCTTTTGGAGGCTGAGAAAATTCAATCATGTGCTTAAATCCAGCCTGGGTTATACAGTAAGACTGGATCTCAAAGACAAAACAGCAACAACAAAAACATGGCTAATATACATACAAAGGAAGTCTAGTCAGTCTTTTTCCTTAAAGCATAAACTCCTGTCATCTAAGACAAAAACATTCAACGAAATTCTCCAGGCACAGAAAAGCAAGCACTGAATGAGTTCATTCCTATGCGGTTCATCTCATTTACACTGAGAGCAAAATGCTTATCAGGGGCTGCAGGTGAAGGGAGATGGGTAAAGGCCAACTGGCCAGGTAGGGAGGAGAAACAGGTTCTGGAGTTCCACTGTGCAGTGTGACTATGGGTAGCAATAATCACTGCACAGCCCCAAAAGGTCAGAAGGGAAGATTAGGAACATTTTTACCTCAAGGAAACCCTGACTTGAATATTAAACGGGTAGTCGAACATCAAATGGTGTCCCACAAATACATCAGGATTTAAAAAGTTACAAAATATGTAAGATATGGTGACACATGCCTTTACTCCAACACTTGGAAGACGAAGAGTGGGCCCTGTCTTTACCTTTTTTATACGTTCAATGCACAACAATTTACCTTTAAAAATGAGAAAAATAAGCCTGGTGTGGGGGTGCATGTGTTTAGCCCCAGAATGCAGGGGGCACGGCAGGACAATATGAGACTGAGACCAGTCAATGGCTACACAGGGAGACAAAATAAAATGTTTTTAAATAAAAGAAACAGGTTGAGCAGATGATTTAAGCAGTTTAGAGCACTTGTTGCTCTTGCAGAGAATCTGGGTTCGATTCCCAACACCCACAGGCTGCTCACAACCACCAAAACTCCAGCTTGGAGATCCAACACCCTTTTCTGGTCTTGTCAGGCATCAGGCATTCATGTGGTAGAGAGAGACATACATGTAAGCAAAACACCCATACACATAAATTAACAGTAATAATGAAAAGAATAAAGTAAGGAATAGAGAAACACAACAAAGCCTTCTGCCAGGTCTGTGAGCTTGTTTAAATTACCTGTTCATGCCGGGCGGTGGTGGCGCACGCCTTTAATCCCAGCACTCGGGAGGC
>NW_004949142.1:876287-878232 GCF_000317375.1 Microtus ochrogaster
TGGTTTTGGATCCTGTCCTGGAACTAGCTCTTGTAGACCAGGCTGGTCTCGAACTCACAGAGATCCGCCTGCCTCTGCCTCCCGAATGCTGGGATTAAAGGCGTGCGCCACCACCGCCCGGCATAAACCTCCATTCTTCACCTGTAAAAGGATGCGACCATGTTAGCAGGGTCTCATTCTGTAGCCCAAGCTTGCCTGGAACTTGAGGCAGCTCCTGCTTCAGTCCCCCTGAGTGCTGCAATTATGGGATGTGAGTCACCATGCCTGGTTTCCACGGGGACTGTTACAGGGATTAAATGAAACAATAAATGGACTGCATCCGGTACACTGTACGTCCTCAAGCAATTCTGTTTGGTATATGTGGATATGTCTCTACTCTGGAGACAATGTCAGAACTCTAGACCCCTGATGAGGAAACCGAAAACCAGAGACTGCCACCACAAGCCCAATGTCTCTAAAGTTGCCCATTTCCCACACTCTTGACCACCCGCTTTCCACCGGTCCCGCTGACCTGTAAGTTCCTGGATGGTGACCCGGTCCAGGATCTTGAAGCTCGTGTCCAGTTTCAGAGGCTGGCTGCAGCGCTGGCACACGAAGCTCACCTGCATCGTGCTGCCGGACGCCTTCGACCCCTCCATGCCTGCGGCAGCCAAGAAGAAATGCGTTAAAAAGAACCGGCGCCCTTGAACCTCCAGCCCGAGGCTACCCTCTGCCCTGGTGGTGGAGGTGCAGAGGAAAATCCCGGTCCGCGCCTTTCCCTCTGGGAGTGGGATGACACCAAACGGAACCGGCTTCCGGGGCAGAGTCAGCCTAAAGCAGTAGGGACTCCCGGGCGGGGAAAGGGGCCATTAAAGTGGCTGTCAGGGTTCCCAGGCTTCTTTCTAAGTTTTCATTTCAGGCCCCGTCGCTCTTCACCTCAGGACCCCAGAGCCCGCCGCCCAGGCTCGTTCTACCGCGGGGGCACGGTGGCCTCGGGTCCGCCCCAGAGCGAGACCTCCAGAGTTCCCATCGCCCGGTCTTCAGCTACTTCCCGGTCGGCTAGCTGAAGACTTCCGCCCGGGACCAGACGTGACGTCTTGACGGCTGCTGACGCAAGGACCCCTGGTCCAGATCCCTGCTTACCCGGCTCGGGGCGCCATCTAAAGGCTGAAAGGGGAAGCGCAGCCTGTGCCGGCAGGTGTGCTAACTACCCATGTTCGCTTCTGATAGAGAAGGTCCTAGAGATTTAGATGTGTTACTTCTGAGTGGAGCCACTTCCATTACTCCCTTGGTGTCAATTTTGAAAGTGTCTTTTTGGGAGATTCAAGCTGTATTTCAAGCCCCTCTGAGGGAGTGCATTTGGCAGGCTGGTAAATTTTATTGTTTGTGTGTGTATATATGTATGTCTGTATATAATAAAATGAAAATGTAAATTAAAAAGGTGATAGTGGTAAAGGATTGGGCATCCTATTTTTGGAGATCATACAAGTTTGTTTGTTTTTTTTTAATTTTGTTTTGTTTTTCGAGACAGGGTTTCTCTGTGTAACAGCCTTTGCTGTCTGGAACCAGCTCTGTAGACCAGGCTGGCTTTGAACTCCTAAGATGGGCCTGCTTCTGCCTCCCGAGTGTTGGCATGAAAGGCGTGTGCCACTACTGCCCGGCTAAATGATTATTAATTAGGAAATGTTCAGCACTTCCAGATTTGGGTAAATCTTATAAAATTATAAAGCTAAATCATTTGGGGGAACTGAGATGTGGCCCCCTGGTAAAGCCAAACAGACCCTCCCACCCAAAAGAGACAGAGTCGCGTTTTCGTGTTAGTGCAGTAATAAGTGGGTCAATGAACCAGAACAGAGTTGAAAAATACACTAAGGAGGCCGGGCGGTGGGGCGAACGCCTTTAATCCCAGCACTCGGGAGGCAGAGGCAGGCAGATCTCTGTGAGTTCGAGACCAGCCTGGTCTACA
>NW_004949142.1:878332-879468 GCF_000317375.1 Microtus ochrogaster
AGAGCTAGTTCCAGGACAGGCTCCAAAACCACAGAGAAACCCTGTCTCGAAAAACCAAAAAAAAAAAAAAATAATAATACACTAAGGATACAGACACATTTAGTATGAGGTAAAAATGGTGTTTCAAAACAGTCATGTGGGGTGGGGCCAGACCCGTCTTTCATCCCATCCCAGCACTGGGAAGCAGAGGCGAGGCAGGCGGATCTCTGTGAGCTCAAGGCCAGCCTGATCCACAGAGTGAGTTCCAGGACAACCAGGGCTACACAGAGAAACTGGTCTCAAAAAAAAAAAAATCAACCAAAACAAAACAAAAACAATAGTGAGGAAATGCAGACGTTAAGGGAGACCAGAAGAGGGTGTGACTCCCCAGGAGCTGGGGTTACAGGAATTGAGAGCTGCCTTTGGGAAGATGAACACAGACAGTTTTCTCTGGAAAACCACTGTGCCCTTTTAGTCACTGAGACAAGTCTCAGCTCCTTTTTCTTTAAAAAAAAATTTTTTTAAAAAGAATGGGGAGCGGGGGGGGGGGAGGTGGAGCACGCCTTTAATCCCAGCACTCGGGAGGCAGAGGCAGGTGGATCTCTGTGAGTTCGAGGTCAGCCTGGTCTACAAGAGCTAGTTCCAGGGCAGTTAGTAGGGCTGTTATACAGAGAAACCCTGTCTCAGAAAAACAACAACAACATGAAAACACTGCTCTGGATGTAACAAAGGCCTCAGTAGCTTAAAAAATTCAGGAGAGGCCAGAAAATAAGTATTTTGGCAAACTGCTATAAATGATCAGAGATCAAAGCTAAAAATACAAATAAATGGCTTTGAAGTTGAATGTTTAGTTGGCATAGGAGTAGATATAACAATTTCACCCAAATCTTGGTATCCAGATTGGCCTCTTCAGCAGGTAAATATTTAACTTCTAGGGATTGGAACTTTATCTTAGGTAAAACTGCTGTGGGATAATCCTTTTGTACACTGTAAAGATTTGTCACTCCTATTAGTTTAATAAAATGCTGATTGGCCAGTAGCCAGGCAGGAAGTATTGGTGAGGGAACCAGACTAAAAGAATTCTGGGAGGGGCTGGAGAGCTGGCTCAGCGGTTAAGAGCATTGCCTGCTCTTCCAAAGGTCCTGAGTTCAATTCCC
>NW_004949142.1:879713-880214 GCF_000317375.1 Microtus ochrogaster
AAAAAAAATTCTGGGAAGAGAAAAGGCAGAGAGTCAGTCACCAATCAGGTGCAGAGGAAGCAAGATGATATGCCTTTCTGAGAAAAGGTCCCAAGCTACATGACTAACATAGATAGGAATTATAGGTTAATTTAAGTTGTAAGAGCTAGTTAAAAATAAGCCTGAGCTAATAGACCAACCAGTTTATACTTTATATCAGCCTCTGTGTTTCTTTGGGGCTGAATGGCTGTGGGACTGGGTGGAACAGAGAAACTTCCATCTACATAAAACAAAGTGTGAGATGGGTTGAGTTTATAGGGCCAGAGGAACAAAAGGAAAATTAAAGCTGTATGTGGCTCATATAGTCATGAATTTATGGGAATATGATTTCATGCATCAATGGAAAACACAGATTAACATTCCTCCAATCTCAGAAACAAACCATAAAATAAAGAATGCTTCCGAGAAAAATAGTAAAAGGTATTATCAAGAACAGTCACAGCCGGGCGATGGTGGTGCATC
>NW_004949142.1:880379-883898 GCF_000317375.1 Microtus ochrogaster
GGCATGTGCCTTTCATCTCAGCACCAAGGAGGCAGAGGGAGACGGGTTTCGGTGAGTTCGAGGCCAGCCTGGTCTACAGAGCTAGTTCCAGGTCAGACTCCAAAGCTACAGAGAAACCCTGTCAAAAAAAACAAACAAACAAACAAACAACAAAAAAAAAACCACAAAAAAAACCAGTCCCAGACTGTTCAGGTTGTTAAGTAAACAGGACACAACAGCTGTTGCTGCTGTCCTTTCAAGGTTCCCAACTTCCCCACCTTTAAAATGATTAATTGATGTGGGCAGAACCCTGGCCTTTGACATCAGAAAAATTATAGGCACTAGAACAGCTGGAACAGGAGCAGCTAAATGCTCAACATACTGAAGAACTCACCAGTCCTTGGATTTCTTCTATTTTTGCCATTAAAAAGAAATCTGGAAAATGGAGAATTTTTGTTTGTTTGTTTTTTAAATATTTATTTATTATATACACAATATTCTGTCTGAGTGTATGCCTGCAGGCCAGAAGAGGGCACCAGACCTCATTACAGATGGTTGTGAGCCACCATATGGTTGCTGGGAATTGAACTCAGGACCTTTGGAAAAGCAGGCAATGCTCTTAACCACTGAGCCATCTCTCCAGCCCCGAAAATGGAGAATGTTAACAGATTTGAGAGCCATAAATAAGATGATGCAGTCAATGGATTCTTTGCAGTCTGGAATTCCCTTGCTTTCTTTATTACTTGTTAGAGTGATTGATTTAAAAGACTGCTTTTTTACTATACCTTTACAAGAATAGGGTAAACTCAGAGATTCTTAGTCCTAAAACTGCCAAATACAACCAAGCTGGGCACTGTGGAAAGCTTGACAGAAATAGCTCCATTATTGTAAATAGTTCAAACCTTTCCTTCCTACTTAGATAAGAAGAGGGAGGTCAGTAGGCTAAACCGCCGCCACCGGACTCCTTCTAGATGACATCTCCACCGCCACCATCCCCACAGCCACTATGGCTCAGTACAAGGGCGCCTCAAGCGAAGGGCACAGCAAGGGAAGCGGGCCACGCCATGCACCTGACGAAGAAAAGGGAGAGAAACAGCGTGAGCAAGTAGAGCAGACAAAGCAGAGGATTGCAGAGGAGAAGAAAATGAAATCCAGCACTGATAAGAAGTTTTCTGCACACATAATGCTGTGGAAGCAGAGCTCATGTCCAGTACTGTGGGTCTCGTGACCCTGAATGACATGAAGGCCAAGCAGGAGGCACTGGTGAAGGAGCGAGAGAAGCAGCTGGCAAAAAAGGAACCGTCCAAGGAGCTACAGCTGAAGCTAGAGAAGCTGTGAGGGAAGGAGGCCACGTGGAAGATCTCTAGCCTGACCTTCACCTTGGAGGAAGAAGAGGAGGCAGAGGTGGCTACGTATGAGGAGGAACTGGAGAGGGACGAGGTAACCACAAAGAAAAGGAAATTGGGGAAGAACCCTGATGTGGACACAAGTTTCTTGCCTGACCAGGACCCGGAGGAGGAGGAGAACCGGCTTCGAGAAGAGCTGCATCAGGAGTGGGAAGCCAAGCAGGAGAAAACCAAGAGCAAAGAGATTGAAATCACCGTTAGTTACTGGGATGGCTCTGGACACGCGCACAGTTAAAATGAAGAAGGGCAACACAAGGCAGCAGTTCCTGCCGAAAGCGCTTGAGATCCTGCACAAAGACTTCAGTGAGCTCAGGTCGGCAGGGGTGGAGCAGCTCATGTAGATCAAGAAGGACTTAATCCTTCCCCACCACCACAGCTTCTACACTACTTTGTCACCAAAGCAGGAGGATGTGTGACTCCTCAGTGGTGCCACTGTGGAGCAGGACGAGTCAAACGCAGGCAAGGTGGTGCTGAGGAGCTGGTATGGGAGGAACAAGCACATCTTTCCAGCTAGTCGCTGGGAGCCCTATCACCCAGAGAAGAAATGGGACAAGTACACCGTCCGGTGAGGTGATCGTCGTCCAGAAGTGGCGTGACCTTGGCTTTCCCCAGAGTGTCCCCCGTGTCTGTCTCCAGGACTTCAGATGCCTACATTCCCTGGGATTGTGCAGGAGCACTCTGGGAGGATGTTAGTTGCTATTCCCTGGCCCTAATGTTGTCATTACTGTTTTTCTGTTTTACAATAAAGAAGTACACATGTTGGAGCTGGGTGGGGGTGGGGGGGAGATAAGAGGAGGGAAACGTTGCAGGATATTTGATTACACTGTGAACCCCAAGATTGTGTTGTTTACTGAAAAAAAAAAACCTGTTTCTAGTTGTGGTGTGGCTCAGCCGTAGCACACACCTTTAACCCAAGAGTTTTCTGCTTGAGTATTGTAAATAGGATTAAATAAAGTCAACTGTAGGTAAAGAAGTCAACCAATGTTGACAGGAAAAGAACATAAGATTATTAAGAAAAAAACCTATGGAGAGTAGGAGGGAGTCAGGCGGATGGATAGAAAGACACACAAGAAGTAGGAGGGAGGGACATTGAGTTTGGGGAATCTTGTTTGAAATGGCTTAGGAGGAGGTGGCTTCTGGGACTTCTGAGGAGGAGAAAGGTCAGCTGGGTGCTTTCTTTGCCTTTCTGAGCTAGCAGGCTTTCACCCCAGCATCTGGCTCCCTAGTGTAGTACAAATAATACAAATCCAGAAACAGATATTGGGGTTCAACCTGAAAATCAGAAAAGCAAAACAGCCAAGCCACTAGAGGAATCTTACCTCTACCAAGGCTGGGCAACTGCAGACTGAGCCCTGAGCCTCTGTCTCCTTCTGTTTTATTCCCCTTTAGTGCTGGGATTAAAGGAGTGTGACTCCCTAGTACTGGGATTAAAGCTGTGAGCCACTACCACCTGGATCTGCTTCTGCACTGATCTTGTGCAGCCTATGGTGGCCTTGAACTCACAGAGATCCATCTACCTCTGTCTCCCAAATCCTGGGTTTAAAGGTCTGTGACACCACTGCCTGGCCTCTATTGGCTTAGTTTTACCCTCTGATCTTCAAGCAAGCTTTACTTATTAAAACATAAATAAAATATCACAATACCCTAGTCTTTATTGGTAAAATTGAAAGGCTGAGATTTTGTTCAAAGCGACACCCCTACATCAATTTCTAATTAAATCCTCTACAGGCATGCCTACAACCCGATCTTACAGATGCCTTTTCTCAATTGATGCACCCTCCTCTCTGATTACTTTAGTTTGTGTCTAGTTGACAGAAAACTATCCAGCACAGATGTGCCGGTACGTGCTTCTAATACCAGCACTTGAGAGGTAGAGACTGGAGAATCAGATGTTCAAGGTCATCCTCGGCTACATAGTAAGTTTGAGGCCAGTGTGAGTTGTGTATGAGGCCCTGTCTGAAAACGACAACAATAAAATCATAATTTTGGGTGCTCAGTGGGGACTAGAAAAGTGGAGAGGGTGACAAGAATGGAAATGTAGAAGCCAGGCGGTGGTGGCACACGCCTTTAATCCCAGCACTCGGGAGGCAGAGGCAGGCGGATCTCTGTGAGTTCGAGACCAGCCTGGTCTACA
>NW_004949142.1:887733-890458 GCF_000317375.1 Microtus ochrogaster
GGTCTACAGAGCTAGTTCCAGGACAGGCTCCAAAGCCACAGAGAAACCCTGTCTCGAAAAACCAAAAAAAAAAAAGTTAAATATGAATATGTGGATATTGTGATTTTGAGTGAAAGCTAGTATCAGGAGTTAGGGAAAGTGGCTCAGCTGCCAATGTTTTCTGAATGTGTACGAAGCCCTAAGTTTTATCCCAGGAACCCAAATGATGGAAGGAGAGAACAAGCTCCCCAAAAGCTGTCTTCCAGCAAGCTGTGGCATGCAACTGGGCTGCCAGGACATAAATAAACATTTAAAATTACTTTAATAAATAAATAAATATTTGGGGGCTGG
Organism: Microtus ochrogaster; assembly: GCF_000317375.1. Lineage (NCBI taxonomy): Eukaryota > Metazoa > Chordata > Mammalia > Rodentia > Cricetidae > Microtus > Microtus ochrogaster. The sequence goes on from NW_004949142.1 coordinate 888,064, forward strand.
AGCGATGGCTCAGAGGTTAAGAGCACTGACTGTTCTTCCACAGGTCCTGAGTTCAATTCCCAGCAACCACATAGGGGCTCACAGCCATCTGTAATGAGACCTGGTGCCCTCTTCTGGGGTGCAGGTACACATGCAGGTAGAACATAATAAATGAATAAATCTTAAAAAAATAAATAAATAAAATTACTTTAAAAACATAAGTTGTAGGGGCTGGAGAGATGACTCAGTGGCTAAGAGCACTGTCTGCATTTCCAGAGGACCTTGGTTCAGTTGCCAGCATCCACAAGGCAGACAACAACTGTCTGTAATTCCTGTTCCTGGAGATTCCATACCCTCACACAGATGCATGCCTCCAAAACATCAGCGTACATAAAATAAAAATAAATAAATCATTAAAAAAGTAAGTTGTCCAGCTGTGGAATGACCAGTCTTTTCCTGGATACATTTTCTCACATAGTGACAGGGATTTAGGGTGTTCTCATCCCCCAGACTCCTGTGAGATTTCCTGCAGAAATTCTAATTTTAAGATCTCGTTTTTCCATATTTTAGGGTTCCTTTCCATGGTTACATCTGTCAGGATTGGTTTGTACATGGTGTAGGGCCTTACTTTGTTTCAGCCTGCCCTTGAACTCTTGGGTTCAAAGTATCTTCTTCCTGTTTTATCTCCTCAAGTAGCTGCCATCACTGATTTCCTAATCAGGGACTTCAGCTCAGAGATTCGGCCACAGGCCCAGCCAACTTGGGAGTTAAGCAGAGCTGTCTGTGTTGGCTCAGCTCTTAGTAGGAGACTCAGGACAAGGAAGCTCACATTAGGGAGAGGAAGGGCTGGGGAGCTGGTAGGGATGGTCAGCCTTAAGTTAACTGCATTTATTTTTGTTCTTCAGGCTATGTCTTCAGTTGCTTACATATATCAATACACACACCCCCACCACCACTAGGCTAATGCTTTCCTGACTTAAAAATTAAAAATATGAGCCGGGCGGTTGTGGCGCACGCCTTTAATCCCAGCACTCGGGAGGCAGAGGCAGGCGGATCTCTGTGAGTTTGTGACCAGCCTGGTCTACAAGAGCTAGTTCCAGGACAGGCTCCAAAGCCACAGAGAAACCCTGTCTCGAAAAACCAAAAAAAAAAAAAAAAGAAATGTAGAGGCCAGAGAAGAACCAATTGTTTATCCCAGGAAAGAATGGCGTGGCTTAGCGTGCAAAGGACAGAAAAGGCACCGTGCAGGCGCACAAATCCTGACGGGATCCACAGACAGACTGAGTGCAGGGAGATGCGGAGCCGAGCAATCAGGAGGCTGTGAGGTTTTTGGTTGGAGCGGCAAGGTATCTGAGATGGACAAAAGAAGTGGAATTTTGTTTGGTCATATTAATTCTGAGATGCCTGAAGCTATGAGATGCTCGAGCTTCTAGGGCAAAGTTGCAAGCTGTAAGTGAAAGGAATGTTAGCAGGGGTGCAGGAACAGGATGCCAAGAAGTGGGGAGTCCAGGGCTAAGAAACGGAGTAATCACCATTGAGGTTGGCGGCCAATCAGAACAGGGCTCTTAAACGGTTTTGTTGTTGCTGATTGTTCTCTTTTGCTATTTATTTATTTATTTATTTATTTATTTATTTATTTATTTATTTATTTATTTCTGATACAGGCTCTCACCATGTAGCCCCAGCTGTCCTGGAACTTGCCAGGTAAAATAGGTCAGGCTGGCCTCAAACTCATAGAGATCTGCCTATCTCTGCCTTCCGAGTGCTGGGATTAAATGCACGCATCCCTACACTTAGTCTACCTTTGTGTAGACTTTAAGAGATTTTTTTTTTTTTTACTTTTAGGTGTATGGATGATCTGCCTGCATGAGTGTATGTGCACTCCGTATGCCTGAACTGTGAATAAACCTGGTAGCAAGTAGAAGCCACAAGAGGATGTGGGCTCCTGTGAAACTGGAGCTATAGACAGTTGTGAGCCTCCATATGGGTGCTGGGAATGGAACCCAAGCACTCTAGAAGAGAATTCAGTGCTCCAGACTACTGAGCTGTCTCTCCATCACTTACTCTTGGCTGTTTGAGAGAAGGGCTCACTGACTACCCTTCTACCTCAGTCCTGAGTGCACTGTAGCACCTGCACCCTTCCCTGCCAGGTAACACACATCATACACACATGTACATACACACAACAATAACAAGTACACTTTTAAAAAGAAAATAAAAAAAGGTAATGGCGGCTCATACCTTTAATTCCAGCACTCAGGAGGCAGAGGCAGAAGGATCTCTGTGTTTAAGGCCAGCCTGGTCTAATTAGCAAGCCCCGGAAGAGAGAGAACGACATAGATAGACCTTGTTTCAATAAACAGACAACAAAAAAGATGAAACAAAGTTAAGTATGAGCCGGGCGATGGTGGCGCAC
>NW_004949142.1:890808-897848 GCF_000317375.1 Microtus ochrogaster
TTAATCCCAGCACTCGGGAGGCAGAGGCAGGAGGATCTCTGTGAGTTCGAGACCAGCCTGGTCTACAAGAGCTAGTTCCAGGACAGGAACCAAAAAGCTATGGAGAAACCCTGTCTCGAAAAATTCAAAAAAACAGAAAAAGAAAAATCATCCAAGACCATAAGATGGAGGTGAATGAAAAGGCAGAGCAGAGGTTTTAGGAGTAGACAGGGTGTGACAGTCACCTTACTTTCCCGTGTTTTTGCCAATATGAAGCATCAATGAAGGTCAGTGAGGAGCCTTAAATGGACTATTCACTTTCAGTGTCCCCGAGCTGTTGTTTCCACGTTGCTATTGAGTACTACAATGTGCCACAGCTTCTGTGGTTGCTTTGTTATAGTGTGTGTGTGTGTGTGTGTGTGTGTGTGTGTGTGCAAGCTTGCTTTCTCATGTGTGCATGGAGGTCAGGGGGACTACTTGTAGGGCTTGGTTCTCACAGCATGTGTATAATGGATTAAATTTACATCTTTAGCGCCTATTACCTGCTGTGTCATCTTTCTTGTAGGTCCCTGTTGCTCAGGCTTTCCTGAATATTTTCCATTTTTTTAAAGTTTTTGAACCCAATGAGTTGGAAAGCCACAGACACAGGGGGCTAAATACATTGTAATATAAATTGGATTAAACGTGGCCAAAGTTTTTTTTTTTTTTCGAGACAGGGTTTCTCTGTGGCTTTGGAGCCTGTCCAAACGTGGCTAAAGTTATTTAACCTTTTTTTTTTGATGCGGTTGTTAGATTATTAACCTACATATATTTGCATACATTTCTAGTATCTGTGTAACACTGTTTTAGAATATAGCACAGAGTCCGGCTCTATTTTATTGTATTGAATAACCTATACAAAGACAGTAAATTGGTGAAGAGATATTGTCTCAGACTTCCATTGGGAAAATGTTAACAGTTTTATCCTAGAACTGGGAAGATCTGATTCTAGTGAAGTCACCGGAAACAATGAGTTACCTTAGATAAGCCACAATCATCTTCTGGGCGTACTTTTGTCCCTCAGGTATTTGATATCTGAGGCCAGCGTGTTTATGATAACTATACCAGGAAAGTAGTGTCACGGAACTTGTCTTCTGTTTGGTGCTAGGGGGAGGGAGAAAGGGGTGGGAGGCAGGAGGCAGGGAGTCAGCCCAGAACGCTCAACTAGGGACCGGAGACGCGGGCTTCTCCAGGCAACGTCACTAGGACGCGACGGCTACACTTCCAGAAGCAGGGGCACACGCGGTCCCACGGTGAAGCCGAGTTCCGGGACAATAGGACACACCACTCTTGAGTCCCCGGGAGGCTTGGGTCTCAGCATCCCTGACCCAGGTTTAGCACCTCAGGGCACAGGGGCCGGAACCCTAAGAGCCCCGGCAGGAACCTCTAAGAGCCAAACATCAGCGCGGCTGCGCGGAGCACGTGCTAATCCTCGCCGGAGTCCCGGCGATTGGCTGTGACGTAACTTCCGGCGTGAGCGACGAAAGCCGGGAGGGCGAGCGAGGGAGCTAGCAGGCAGCAGGCGGCAGGCGGGCGGGTGGCCGGCCGGCACGGAGGGAGGGAACGAGCAAGCGGTGAGCAAGCCAGCGAGGGCGGCCGGGTCCCGAGGGCAGTGGAGATTCCTCAGGCCCCTCCGGCGCCCTCCCCGGAGTCCACAGCGCCTCCAGCACCCAGCGGAGCGGACACGGCCCTGCCTGGCCATGGCCTCGTTGCTGAAGGTGGATCAGGAAGTGAAGCTCAAGGTAGCGGCACAACTCCGGGCCTCCTCATCCCTCCCTCCGAACCCCCCAGCAGTCGGACTTGCTCCCTACTCCCCATGTCGTCTTTGTCTCCCTGGGGACACCAGCTCTGAGCTTCCGCTCGGCTCAACACAGCCCCCCCCCCCCCCCCACGCCTGGAGACGGCATTGGGAGAAGACGATGTAGGGTGGCTTTCTGCCCTGCTCCTGGTGATGGAGCGCACCAGGTTCTCCTCTGCGGACACGTGTTAAACTCAGTACTTTAGGCTAGTGACAGGTGGAAGTCCCCCGGCCCAACTACGTCCCCGCCCCCGGACGCTGTCCCTGACCCTGCCTTTGGAGGCTAGCCTGCTGCGCGTGCCAGGCCAGGTCTGGGTGGGAGTTGGCACATTTGTGAGCTCACGCCTTTCAGTCTGACCATTGTCTGCTTATCAAATTCAGAGGATTTCAGACCTGCGGGAGGGAGGGGGGGAGGAAGGTGGAAGGGGAGAAGAGCCTCCAGCCCCGACAGACTCTCCTGAGATGGAGAGATGGATCCTCAAAAAAATAAAGTATTTGCAGTCTGGGGGCCTCTCACCTTCTGATTATAATTTCAAGGTGAGGGAGAGGCAGTTGGATTTGGGGTTCCCCATCTTACCCTTGTGTCATCTGGCATTGAATTGCTCTCTGTTGATTTTAGGTTGATTCTTTCAGGGAGCGGATCACAAGTGAGGTGAGTGTTTGCACGGGAGAAAAGAGCTGGTTCCCAGCTGGGGGTTTCCCAACAAGAGCTATCCATAGGGAGTGACTAGCCCACGTGTATTAATTCGGGTGTATTTTCTCTGTCTAGGCAGAAGACTTGGTGGCAAATTTTTTCCCAAAGAAGTTACTAGAACTTGATAGTTTTTTGAAGGTGAGAAGTTACTTCTTGAAACCACCTCTTTGGTTCCCGTCTTTGAGGCAAATGGGGCAGACTGTGTGTTGATTCTTTTCTCATGTGTATTACGAAGCTCTCGTTTCTTTTCTTTCACAAGAAATTCTTCACTCACTCTCTCTCTCTCTCTCTCTCTCTCTCTCTCTCTCTCTCTCTCTCTCTCTTTTAACTTGCACTAATACTGTTTTCGGGTGAATGTCTCTCTTTCAGGAACCAATCCTAAATATCCATGACCTAACTCAGATCCACTCAGACATGAATCTCCCAGTCCCTGACCCCATTCTCCTCACCAATAGCCACGACGGACTGGATGGTGTGAGTGTCTTGCATTTATGTTTGTGTTTTTAGTATTTTATTTCTTGGTAAGCCTCGGGATGTGCAGAGGACGTGGGCTTTGCTTCTGGGATCTGGGGTTCTGTTTTAGGTGGTTATGCTGACTCCAGAATAACTCGTTTTGGACTTTGTAGTTCCCTTTTTAGCAAGGTGAGTATTTTAGTGCTGCTCCCAGAGTTGGCCTGAGATTTTAGTTCTAAACTAGGATTTTGGTGTGGTTTTTTTTTTTTTTTGTTTTTGTTTTTGTTTTGTTCCCAGCTGCCTGGCTTTCCCCATGCTCCAGAATAGGACTTTTCTGTTGAGTGTGTTGTGTCTTGTGGTGGGAAGAGCGGCTCTTGCCGCATAGCTGCAGTCCCTGTCTTTACTGTCTCTTTAGCACCTGAACTCTGTTTTGTTTTGGAGGTGGGGTCTCACTATATCACCCCGGCTAGCTTGGAACTCCCTATGTAAATTAGACCAGGTCAGTCTCAAACTTGTTGAGATCTTCTTGCTTCTGCTGTCTGAGTTCCGGGTTGAAGTGTGTACACCACCATGCCAGCTAATACCTATTCTGTATTAGTTCCATGTCTGCATTGTGTTGTAACACCAGTGATACTATAGTTTTGTCTAGATTCCTGTGATTTTTTTTTTTAATTACTAGCTTTCAGAACTGTCTTAATTATAACTAATTAAGCTGGGTGTGATGGTTTAGCACTCAGCTTGTCTAAGGAAGGAGAGTTGTGAGTTCAAGACCAGCCTGGGATACATAGTGAATTGAGGGCTTGTTGGGACACATAACTGGGATCCTTTCTCCGACATAAAGCAAAATAAATTTGCAGTTAAGGGAGGAACCATCTTAATTGCTGTATCCTTAACTCCCACTATTGCTTCTAGCATATAGAAGGTACTGTTCTGAATTTGTTGATTGAATATTGCTTTTATTTTATTTATTTATTTGTTTTTTATTTATTTATTTAATTTTTTTGGTTTTTCGAGACAGGGTTTCTCTGTGGCTTTGGAGCCTGTCCTGGATCTAGCTCTGTAGACCAGGCTGGTCTCGAACTCACAGAGATCCGCCTGCCTCTGCCTCCCAAGTGCTGGGATTAAAGGCGTGCGCCACCATCGCCCGGCTGCTTTTATTTTAGAACCAACAAATTTGTGCATACTCCCCTTATTCTCTACCTGCCTTGATTGCTCTCTTCCTATTTCTTTAAAACCGTATTATATGTACAATGTTCCATCTGCACGAATGCTTGCAGGCCAGAAGACGGCACCAAGTTTCATTATAGATGGTTGTGAGCCACCATATGGTTGCTGAGAATTGAACTCAGGGCCTCTGAAGAGTAGCCAGTGTTCTTAACCTCTGAGCCATCTCTCTAGCCCCTTCTTCCTGTTTTGTTTTTGTTTTTTTTGTTTTGTTTTTTGTTTTTTTTTTGTTTTTTTGAGACAGGGTTTCTCTGTGGCTTTGGAGCCTGTCCTGGAACTAGCTCTGTCTCGAACCGAACTCACAGAGAGCCACCTGCCTCTGCCTCCTGAGTGCTAGGATTAAAGGCGCTAGCCACCACTGCCCGGCCTTCCTGTTTTTTTAAAATAGAATTTTTCCTGCTCCTTGACTACTTCAGAAACAAACACTGCTGCCGGGTGGCCCCTTTGATACTTTGTAAATTTTATTTGTGTTGTATTTGTTGAAAAATTGGCTTTCCCAGATAGAGTGTGTTTTGTTGTAGTTTTTATGGCAAGAGCCTCTTTTAAAAGCTTTATATATATTGGTGTAGAAATCAATAGGATAACCTATAGGGGCCAGGAATGGATTAAACTTGTATAGTATCTTGTAATGGGCATGTGCCTCTGAATGCAAGCTAATTCCTGCTTCTTATACCCTTAGCCCACTTACAAGAAGCGCAGGTTGGATGAATGTGAAGAGGCCTTTCAAGGTAAGAGCTGGCCCCTAATCTAGGCTGACTAGCAGTCCTGAGAAGCAGCATGGTTCTGGTTTTCACCAGCTCAAAAAGTGAGAATCAACACTTAGTATCTTCCTACAGTGGTCATTGCTTCATCTCCTAGTACACCAGGAGGGTCTGACTTGGTGCAGAAGCCACACCTTACACTTGTACAGAAGTCCATGTTCTGGGTCATTTCCCCTCTGCATTGATAGTGGTAGTAAGGGACAGTGGAATCATTTACTTTGTGAAAGATAAAGGGCAAAGGTCACTCCATCTTGTAGGTCTAGGAAAGAGGAAAAGATGGAGGGTGCTTTCACTTGTCTACTCCCCTGAACATGTGGCTTTGTTGTGTCTTCCAGGAACCAAGGTGTTTGTGATGCCCAACGGGATGTTAAAAAGCAACCAGCAGCTGGTGGACATTATTGAGAAAGTAAAACCTGAGATTCGGCTGCTGATCGAGAAATGTAACACGGTGAGGCACGGGCTAGTGACCTATGACTGGACCCAAATAGCTCCACTTGACCTATGGAATGAAGGGTGGGGCTGGCAGGTTAAGTCTCTTGATTACTTTGTTTCTGACATCTGTCCTTCATGTACTTCACGGCTTTAGTAAAAAAAGACCAAGGTCCTTCTACGTGCATTTTGTCTTCTCACACTCTAGGTCAAAATGTGGGTACAGCTCTTGATTCCCAGAATAGAAGATGGGAACAACTTCGGGGTGTCTATTCAGGTAATGTGTCCCCTGCCTTGTCTCTCTGGTGCTGCTGTAGGGTGATGTTGAGGTAACTTGACTCACCTGTTCTTCCCCACAGGAGGAGACAGTTGCAGAACTAAGAACTGTCGAGAGTGAAGCTGCATCTTATCTGGACCAGATTTCTAGGTAGGACTGCTTGGGCTGTACCTAGGAGTTGAACTGTTGAAGTGGGAGACATGTTCAGTGTCCCCTTCAGTTGCCTCTCTTTTTTCCTCCTTCCAGATACTATATTACAAGAGCCAAATTGGTTTCTAAAATAGCTAAATATCCCCATGTGGTAAGTAGAGGTTTTGGGGTCTGAGGTAGGGGTGGCAGGATAGGTAGGGTCCTAGGAATGAGCTGTCTCTGGGCATTTGTGCCTTGGAAGACTAGCTTCCCCTCCCTCCCATGCAGGAGGACTATCGCCGCACTGTCACGGAGATTGACGAGAAAGAATACATCAGCCTCCGTCTCATCATTTCAGAACTAAGGAATCAGTATGTGAGTAAAGTCAGTCCCTGCCCATAGCTGTCCTGGCTTTGCTTATTTCTCTGGTAATTTCTGGGAAACTGAATGGCCGGGATGGTATCTGCCTATAATCCCAACTGCTCAGGAGACTAAGCAGGAGGCCGGCTAGGGTTCATCAGCTGGGTATGGAGAACATGAACTCGCTGAGGAAGTCTAGTTGGCTGTTTCTGTTCTGTCTAGGTGGAGGTGTTATACAGCATGGGCTTGGAATCAGAAAGATAGCTTTGTAACCAAAGCTTTCATGTAGTGAGTCATTTGTTTTCTTTTGTTGTTTGGTTTTTAGACAGGATCTCACTTTGTAGCCCAGGCTGGCCTGAAGCTCACTGTGTTGGTGTCAAGACTCACTGATTCTGTCTCCCAAATGCTGTGTTAAAAGATGTGTGCCACCATAACCAACCAGTTTCATTATTATTATTATTTATTATTATTATCTCTGTGTGTCAGTATGTGCATGTGTGAGAGTGCAGGTAGCTGGGGTTACTAGAAGAAGGTGTAAGACTCCCTGGAATTGGAGTTAATGGCAGTTGTGAGTTGCCTGACATGGGTGCTAGGTACCGAGTTCCGGTCCTCTGCAAGAGCAATGCCTGCTCCTGGCTTCTGAGCTAATCCCTGCAGCCCGGAAAGTGTGTTCTTGATCATGTTCAAGCTCAGACTTGGGGAGTTAAGATTACCGACTACAAAAATGGGTTTAGCAGTAAATGAGGCTGCACATTAAAGGACTTTTTTTTTTTTAAAGATTTATTTATTATGTATACAGTGTTCTGCCTGCAGATCTTATTACAGATGGTTGTGAGCCACCATGTGGTTGCTGGGAATTGAACTCAGGACCTCTGGTTTTTTTTTGTTTTTTTTTTT
>NW_004949142.1:898055-899480 GCF_000317375.1 Microtus ochrogaster
TGCGCCACCATCGCCCGGCGAACTCAGGACCTCTGGAAGTGCAGTCAGTGCTCTTAACCTCTGAACCATCTCTCCAGCCCTAAAGGACTTCTTATACTTGTTAGTGTGGTAAATACTGGTAGCCTGCTCAAGAAATGAATATAGGGGATCAAGTGATAGAATTAAGGTAACACGTGTTATTGCTTGATGAGGTAGAGGTTGAAGAAATGAATGATTCCCTGGCCTTTCCTTTCCCAGGTCACTCTACATGACATGATCCTGAAGAATATTGAGAAAATCAAACGGCCCCGGAGCAGCAATGCAGAGACACTGTACTGAGGCAAGGGCCAGGGCCAGGGGACTCTGTGAGTCTGGCTCAAGACCGATATTGCCTTGGTTTGTTACATGACTATCGTGATGGGGAAACTGGCTGGAAATAGTAACCACACCTCTCTGTTGTTTTTAGTTAGAGTCTAATGAAACTCTCATCTAGTTCTGTGATGTGTTTACCTCTTTTTTCAGGCCTCAGGAACTCTTCTATCTCCTTGCCCAAACCCCACACCCAGCCTGTCCTAATTTCTGGAGAACTCCAGATTTGTGCGAGATATTGGCACAAGAATTGTGGGGTTTTTGTTTTTTCTTCCCTTCCCTTCCTCCCCCTGTTTTAAGTTTTGTGTTAAAAGCTGGAGGAACTGTAGGGAAAATGTTAGGTGTCTTTTAGGAACTGGGGGAGTAGAGGTGGAAGGACATCTTCCTGTCACAGGCCAGTGTCTCTTGCTTCCTCCCCACTGCAGCTGCCCTGGCGATGCCCTGGGGCTCTCCACCTGTGTCTACCCCTCCTTGAACCTGACCGTGACAAGGGATACCTTAGGCCTTCAGCTGCATCCCTAGAGCTGCTCTGGATGTTTTTATAACTGGGGTTTTCACAGATACTGTGTACACTTGTACACACGCATAGGGACATGTAAACATGCTTCCTGCTCCATTATAGAACGTAGCCTTCCTTCCTGCACCACTACCCCTTCAGCCCCTGTCACACACGCAACACCTCAGCAGGTGACAGTTGTCTTAGTCATCCACCCAGGCAAGTCCCAGGCCCACCCTCTCTTCTGATAATGTAGCCGTTGGTGCCCAGGGTAAGTTGAAGGAGAGCCGAGGAGCAGAGGACTCATGAAGGCCTTTCCTCTGTGACTCAGGTTCTTTGGTGTTATGCAAAAGCTGGCCCCTCTGGCCCTCACTTGCCCTTCTCCCAGGCCAGCTTGTGCATTGGATAGGGTGTGGGCAGCTATGAGGTCTAGAGGCTGCTACTCCTCGCTGTGCTTTCCCTTTGGGAAATATTTCTCATATTTATAGTATTGTGCTTCCAGGGAAAGCAGTAATTCATGTGTATATGTATCTGTGCACATACACACGTGCCCGTGTGTGTGTGTGTGTGTGTGTGTGTGT
>NW_004949142.1:900845-902670 GCF_000317375.1 Microtus ochrogaster
TGTAGACCAGGCTGGTCTCGAACTCACAGAGATCCGCCTGCCTCTGCCTCCCGAGTGCTGGGATTAAAGGCTTGCGCCACCATCGCCCTGCCATACTTGAACTTCTTTGAGGGGACCCCGGGAGCTGGTTAAATGACTCAAAGTGTTTGCAGGAGGCTCATGTCCCTCAGAAGTAAAATGCCCTCCCCTTTTCTAGTAAGACAACTTTGCAGAGGTTTAAGGTCCCCAGCAAGGAAGGGACATCTATCTGTTCTTCTGCGTGCTTTGTGGGATTATTAAGCACTTGTGTGTATGGTTGTATTTTTTATATATATTATTTTTGGTTGTGTCTGTAACAGTCCTAGCAGTCCTGGAACTCAAGGACAGGCTGACCTCAAACTCACAGACATCCACCTTCCTCTGCTTGCTGAGTGCTGGGATTAAAAGTGTGTGCCACCATGCCTGGCTGTATTTTTTTTTTTAATCTCTTTTTTTTTTTAATATTTATTTAGTATGTATACAATATTCTGTCTGTGTGTATGCCTGTAGGCCAGAAGAGGGCACCAGACCCCATTACAGATGGTTGTGAGCCACCATGTAGTTGCTGGGAATTGAACTCAGGACCTTTGGAAGAGCAGACAATGCTCTTAACCTCTGAGCCATCTCTCAAGCCCCATTAAATCTTTCTTTTTTGTTTGTTTTTGTTTTTTGAGACAGTACTTCTCTAGCTTTGGAGCCTGTCCTGGAACTAGCTCTTGAAGACCAGGCTAGTCAGTCTCAAACTCAGAGATCCACCTGCCTCTGCCACCCAAGTGCTGGGATAAAAGGTGTGTTCCACCACTGCCCAATTTGTCATTTTTAAAGGCAGGTTGTCACTGAGGTTGGCCAGTAACTCACTATGTAATTCACCTGACATTGAACTAACAATCCTCCTGAGTGTTGAGACTGTGGACATAAGCGACCCTGTCCCACTGTGCATTTATGGGCAAGAAACTCAAGATGAGTAGCTTTAAGGCTACCACAGCTTGGACGGGTTCATTGTACCAGTATGAACAAAAAGCCCAGAACCTCAACCAGCATTTTTTCACTAACTGGATAGATAATGAGGCCTGAGACTCCCAATTCAGATACTGCATTAGGTCCCAGGTAGAGCTAAGAACTTACAGCTGAGCTGGGCAGTAGATCCAGGAACTATTGCTTGGGGCATGATTTTAGTAATGATGTTTTATTAGTTCTTGTGTGTGACACAGGGAAAGGATTATTCATCAAAATTGCCTTTTCAGAACTGTTTAAGACAAGGTAGTTGCAGATCATTATCCCAATGCCTCATCTGTTCTACTGATGGAAGGTTAGAGACTATTAGCAGTTGGAGTTTAGGGAAGGAACATTTTGAACCAAACCTCAGGACAGAAAATTGGAACAAAATTAACATAAAAGAAGATCAAAAATTTCCTGTCCAGCCCACGGGGTGGAGTTTTGTCTATTCATAAGTCCTACCGGAATGTCAGAAGCCGAAAAGAGCTGAGGTTGGAGTGACTGCATCTCAGCATCAACCATGGCTCTCAAGGTGCTGCTGGTTTGTCTGGTGCTCGCTCTCCTTAGCGTCTTTGCTCTGACCTATGTCTTGCTGACAAGGCAAGGCAGTTCCAGCCAGTCTCCTCGATGCCCCTCCATTCCTCCCAGAATGCATCCCTGGACACACCATGGCCAGGGTCAGCTCTTTGCAGACCTGAGCCCAGACGAGCTAACAGCTGTGATGAGCTTTCTGACCAAGCACCTGGGGCCAGGGCTGGTTGACGCAGCCCAGGCTCGGCCCTCAGACAACTGCGTCTTCTCGGTGGAGCTG
>NW_004949142.1:902835-909845 GCF_000317375.1 Microtus ochrogaster
ACGTGACTGAGCTGGTGGTGGGGCCCCTACCTCACCTGTCCTACATGCGTGATGTGACCGTGGAGCGTCATGGTGGGCCTGTGCCCTATTACCGGAGGCCCAAGCTGAGAGTGGAGTTCGTTCAGATTTGGAGGTATTTGAAAGAAGTGGAGCTCCCAAAGGCACCCACCTTTCTGGCTTCTGTCTTGAACTACAATGGCTCTACCTTGGCACCTCTACATTCTTCTGCTAGCGGCTTCCAATCAGGGGACCGGACTACCTGGATAGCCCTCTACCATAACATCTCAGGCCTTGGAATATTCCTTCACCCTGTGGGGCTGGAGCTACTGCTGGACCACAGAGCCCTGGACCCCGCCCACTGGGTGGTCCGCCAGGTCTTCTACCTTGGGCACTACTATGCAGACTTGGCCCAGTTGGAATGGGAATTTAAGGCTGGCCGCCTAGAAGTGGTTCGGGTTCCTCTGCCCACACCAAATGGGGCTTCCTCCCTGAGGTCTCGAGTTACTCCGGACCCCCCTCTTCCCCCTCTTCAGTTCTCACCCCAGAGTCCCCAGTACAATGTGCAGGGAAACTTAGTGGTGTCCCCCCTCTGGATGTTTACATTTGGTCATAGTGTGTTCACTGGCTTAAGACTTTTTGATGTTCGGTTTAAGGGTGAGCGTGTGGCTTATGAAGTCAGTGTCCAGGAGTGCCTGACTGTTTACGGTGCTGATTCCCCCAAGACGATGATGCTCCGTTACTTGGACAGCAGCTTTGGGCTTGGCAAAAACAATCGAGCCCTGGTTCGGGGGGTGGACTGCCCTTACCAGGCCACAATGATTGACATCCATGTATTAGTAGACACAGAGGCAGTCCGGCTGCTCCCAGGGTCTGTGTGTGTATTTGAGGAGGCCCAAGGATTACCCCTTCGAAGGCACCACAACTATATAGGGGGTCATTTCTACGGTGGTTTGGCCAGCTCAGGCCTTGTGGTCAGGTCGGTGTCATCAGTGGGCAGCTACGATTACATTTGGGACTTTATACTGTACCCAAATGGGGCACTTGAAGGGCGCGTCCATGCCACAGGCTATATCAACACAGTCTTCCTGAATGGAGGGGCTGAGAGCCTCCTCTTCGGGAACCGCGTGGGAGAGCGAGTGCTGGGAGCAGTGCACACACACGCTTTCCACTTCAAGCTGGACCTGGACGTGGCAGGTGAGTTCTGGGGCTGAGGCTTGAGGGTTGGGAGTAGTGCACAGGGCTGGAAGCTTCCAGACCGGGCTGCAGTCTGAAAGGTGGTGAGGACAGTCTAACCTCCGGAGGAGGAGGAGGATTGTCTGAGTGCCGCTGTAGTCACACCTGGGCATCTGGTCAGATCCCACCTTCTGGTTCCCTCCCCCAGATCTGCAGTTGTGAAACTAACTTAAATGTAATGGCTGTGCCCTGCTGCCTTAACCAGAGGGATTGACCCAGTAAGAATTGGATGGGACTAGAGCCAGCACTTGGCCTCTTGAGCTCAGGGTGGGTGGATGGGACAAGGACCTGAGCAGAGGTAACCAAAAGTCTGGTTGAAGAGTTTGCAGTCGGGCCAGGGATGCTGTGGTCTGTACATGGGGAGGAAAGGTGTCAGGGTTGGGGATAGCTCTGCAGTTAGTGCCACTTAACAGTGTGGGAAGGCCACCCTCTCCTGTCATCGCTGTTAACAGTCCTCTGTTGTGGCAAGTCTGGGATAGGCCGGCTGCCGGTCTGGCGCTTGCTGCTCCTGGCAGACTCTGTGGAGGAGAGAAAACAAACTCATCCAAGCACATGGACCCAGAAAGAAGTCAACTCCACCAGGACCTTCATTTTACACTTGGGGAAACTAAGGAAGGCAGGGGAGATGGAACTAAGGAAGGAAGTGGCTGCCCAAGTGTAATGTCTGACCAAACATGTATCTTCTGAAACATTCTCGAGATTGAAGCCCTGGCACGTGTACCTCGCACACTGTGCTTGGGTTTGTGGTTTTTGGGTGTGGGGAGGTGGTAGGGGGTAAGAGAACCGAGGCTAACATGATGGCCATATATTATAATCTGACATACTTACAATCTGACAATTGGAAAATACTCAACATCTTGGGCTTTTAGGGTGTGTATCGTGGTCGCATTTAAGGGAACCAAATGTCCTGAGCCTCGAGGAAAAAGTGCTGTGCTGGGTGATGCAGGATTTGGTGCATGCAGTAGGATCGAAGAAGCTACAAAGCTCACTTTCGAAAGACTGGCAGTAGTGTCCCCCGTGTTAAGAGAGTGGAGTCCTGGAGCTGGGAGGAATCTGCAGGGACTGTGGAAGAGGACTGGCTTTTCCGTGTCGCTTCAAGTCTCTTTCATAGTCACAGGAATGTTTCAGTCAGCGTGTGTGTTTTCCCATGTGTTGAGCATAGCCATAAATCAGTATTGTGTTAGCCATTGAGACTCAGAAGGTGAGAGCGAGAAGCAAACTGTTGTAGGTCTACTGGTGAGGCCATACCAAGAGAGTCTTCTGTGTTGTGCTACCCTAAGAGTCTCCAGCCATATGTGACTGCCACGTGCTTTAAGACTGGGTCTCGCTATTTAGTAGACTGGCTTTGGACATACCCCCCTTTTTCCTTCCTGCCTGCCTGCCTTCCTTCCTTCCTGCCTTCCTTCCTTCCTTCCTTCCTTCCTTCTTTTTCTTTCTCTCTCTCCCTTTCAGTTTTGAGACAGGGTCACACTGTGTAACCCTGATTATATCGGAACTCTTTGTAGATCAGTCCAGACTTGACTTGGCAGCCGTCCCCTGCCTCTGCCTCCCAGGTACTGGATTTCAGGTATGTGTCACCCCGCTTAGCGATGCTTAAGCAGCTAGTGTGACAGACGAACTGGATTTTCAGTATATGTAGCCACATGTGACCAACAATTATCCGATTGAAATGGTGGGTTAGCCCTTGCCCAAGCTTATGACTCCAAGCATAGCGTTCTCTGATGCCTGTGGTCAGATAGTAATATAGGCATCAAGAGGAGACCAAGGATTCTGTCTGAGCAACCTCACCCCAGTGTAGATTTCTCCCTTTCCTCATCCTGACAGGCTTGAAAAACTGGGTGGTAGCTGAAGATTCAGTGTTTGAGCCTGTAGCAGCCCCCTGGAGCCCAGAGCATCAGCTACAGCGCCTACAGCTGACCAGGCAGGTCCTGAGCAGGGAGGACCAGGCTGCATTTCCCCTGGGGAGCTCCCTTCCTCGATACCTTTACCTGGCTACCAACCAGACCAATGCCTGGGGCCACCAGCGTGGGTACCGAATCCAGATCCACAGCCCTCGTGGTATCCATGTACCTCTGGAGAGTGACATCGAAAGGGCTCTCAGCTGGGGAAGGTGAGGAGGGCCCTGGGAATGGGTGTGAGGGAAGGACGTGTCCCCCAGCCGTACCCTGGACCTGCCTTCAGATCCAAGTCGATATGGGATGGGAAATGTCTCAGCATCCGATCCAAGGGACTTGGAGGACTGTAAAGCTCTGATTTTTCCAACATCACCTACGTACATTCCTGGTCAGATACCAGCTTGTGGTGACCCAGAGAAAGGAGGAGGAGTACCAAAGCAGCAGCATCTATTACCAGAATGACCTGCGGACCCCGACCATGGCCTTTGCTGACTTCATCAACAATGAAACCCTCTTAGGAGAGGTTGGTAGCTTCAGAGGTAGAGGAGAAGGCCTTCACTTTTCCTGGCAACTTGGCTGGCCAGCCTCCACCTAGTGCAGGTCATCCCTACTAGGGGGCAATTAGTCACCACACTGGGACCCCCAGCCAGCTCCTTACACAGGTCATGAAGTGTTCTTTGTAGGAATGTGGTTGGCAGAGGCAGAAGCCAGGCTGAGGCTAGAGGCTGGGAAACTGCAGCTGGGAGGACATTCCTTGCCTCCAAAGGCCTCTCTCTGCTTTTCCTCCTTGCAGGATCTGGTGGCTTGGGTGACAGCCAGTTTCCTGCATATCCCCCACGCTGAGGACATCCCCAACACAGTGACTGTGGGGAACAGTGTGGGCTTCTTGCTCCAACCCCACAATTTCTTCGATGAGGATCCCTCTATCTTCTCCCCTGGCAACATCTACTTTGAGAGGGACGAGGATGCGGGGCTGTGCAGTGTCAACCCTGTGGCCTGCACCCCACAGCTGGCGGCCTGTGTCCCCAACTTGCCCTCCTTTTCCTATGAAGGCTTATAGGCCTGAGGATGTGGTAAGACCCCAGGGGCCAGGGAGTGAGCCACATGCACCTCTATTCTGTCTCCTGTGTTTTTAATCACCTGCCCCACCCCCACCCCAGGTTTCCACCCTCTGCTCCTTAGAAAACAGCCTCTGGCCACACTAAATCCCTGTGCCTCCTCTTCTGGGTTGATTCTTGCCTCCTGACTGTGTTTTGTTTTGTTTTGTTTTGTTGTTTTTTCTATTTGAGACAGGGTCTTTCTATGTAGCCCCGGCTGTCCTGGAACTTGCCATGTAGACCAGGCTGACTTCAACTTGCAGACATCTGTCTGCCTCTGCCTCTGGACTGCTGGGATTAAAGACATGCACCACTACTCCTGGCTTCTGCTAGCTGTTTAAATGATAATTTGTTTAAAAGTGTTTTTGGAATACTCAAACAAAATACCGCAAATCCTACCTTTTCAAAACTCTCTGGGGTTCACTTTACACCAGGCCTTATCTTACACGTGTGTATCTCAAAGGAACGGTTGTGTGTAACCGATAATAAAATGGTTTGCAAAAGTTTTACTTGAGTTTACTCTTTGGCTTTTGAAAGCATGTGGAGTTCCCGGGAGAATATTAAGAACTTTAGCCAAGGAAGTTTAGCAACAGAAAGATACACAGGAAGGGAGGTTAGACCTGGCCAAGGAATGTTGCTTGGGAAAGAGACTGGAGGTGGGGGTTTTTCTTGGCAGATGATCCTTCCCAGTGAAAGCAAAGGAAGCAAGCATCTGGCCCTCGAAAGGTGGGAGCTGGGGAAGAACTTGGCCTGGGGGCACAGGGTTATGGGGCAGACCCCCGCTCCTTGCTGGTAGTGGGTTCCCATGCACAGACTGGGTTGCTCCCCCATCTCTCAACCCAAACCCTGACCCAGAGAGCACATTCTGATGGGGAAGCCAGAGGACAAAGCCATGTAAGGTCTGTGATTATCACTGCAGCCAGCTCAGAGCCGCCTCCAACTCTGGCTCCAGCCTCCCTGCTCCCGCCCTCAGCCAAAGCATCAGAATGCAAAGAAGCTGCTAGCATCTGGACTCAGCCGAGAGGAGTCTGCGTCTGCGTCTGCGTCTGATGGAAAGCTGTCCGTCTGCACGGAACGATGACCCAGAAGACTACCCTGGTGCTCCTTGCTCTGGCTGTCATCACCATCTTTGCCTTGGTTTGTGTTTTGTTAGCTGGCAGGAGCGGAGACGGGGGTGGACTGAGCCAACCTCCCCAGTGCCCCTCCGTTCCTCCTAGTGCCCAGCCGTGGACAAATCCTGGCCAGGGTCAGCTCTTTGCAGACCTGAGCCCAGACGAGCTAACAACTGTGATGAGCTTTCTGACCAAGCACCTGGGGCCAGGGCTGGTGGACGCAGCCCAGGCTCGGCCCTCAGACAACTGCGTCTTCTCGGTGGAGCTGCAGCTGCCTGCCAAGGCTGCAGCCCTGGCTCACCTGGATGGAGGGGGCCCGCCGCCTGCCCGAGAGGCGCTGGCCATCATCTTCTTTGGTGCACAACCCCAGCCCAACGTGACTGAGCTGGTGGTGGGGCCCCTACCTCACCTGTCCTACATGCGTGATGTGACCGTGGAGCGTCATGGTGGGCCTGTGCCCTATTACCGGCGCCCTGTGCTAGCCAGAGAGTATCAGGATATCGACCAGATGATCTTCCACAGGGAGCTGCCCCAGGTTTCTGGGCTCCTTCATCACTGTTGCTTCTATAAACAAGGGGGCCACAACCTGCTCACATTGACTACAGCCCCCCGTGGTCAGCAATCGGGGGACCGGACCACCTGGTTTGGATTGTATTACAATGTCTCAGGGATTGGGTTTTACCCACACCCTATTGGCTTGGAGCTGCTGGTAGACCATAAGGCCCTGGACCCAGCCCTGTGGAGCATCCAGAAGGTATTCTTTCAAGGCCGTTACTTTGATACTCTGATTGAACTGGAGGAGCGCTTTGAGAATGGCCTGATAAATGTGGTGCTGGTACCAAACAATGGCACAGGTGGGTCCTGGTCCCTAAAATCCTCAGTGCCACCAGGTCCAGCTCCCCCTCTGCAGTTCCATCCCCAGGGACCCCGCTTCAGTGTCCAGGGGACTCGAGTGGCCTCCTCGTTGTGGACTTTCTCTTTTGGCCTTGGAGCTTTCAGTGGCCCGAGGATCTTTGATATCCGCTTTCAAGGGCAGAGGGTGGCCTATGAAATCAGTGTCCAGGAGGCCATAGCTCTGTACGGTGGCAATTCCCCAGCAGCAATGATGACCTGCTATATGGATGGTAATTTTGGCATTGGCAAGTACTCTACCCCACTGACCCGTGGGGTGGACTGTCCTTACTTAGCCACCTATGTGGACTGGCATTTCCTTCTGGAATCTCAGACCCCCAAGACACTACGTGATGCATTTTGTGTGTTTGAACAGAACCAAGGCCTCCCGCTAAGACGACACCACTCGGATTTCTACTCCCACTATTTTGGGGGTGTTGTGGAGACAGTGCTTGTGGTCAGATCTGTGGCTACCTTGCTCAATTACGACTATGTGTGGGACATGATCTTCCATCCCAACGGGGCCATAGAAGTCAAATTCCATGCCACGGGTTACATAAGCTCAGCATTCTTCTTCGGTGCTGGTGAAAAATTCGGGAACCGAGTTGAGGAGCACACACTGGGCACGGTACATACTCACAGTGCTCACTTCAAAGTGGACCTGGATGTGGCAGGTAAGACAGTCAGAGGAGCCGGGCGATGGTGGCGCATGCCTTTAATCCCAGCACTCGGGAGGCAGAGGCAGGCGGATCTCTGTGAGTTCGAGACCAGCCTGGTCTACA
>NW_004949142.1:910020-910950 GCF_000317375.1 Microtus ochrogaster
AAAAACCAAAAAAAAAAAAAAAAAAAAAAAAAAGACAGTCGGAGGGACATCAGGGAGGGGGATAAGTGTCGTCCCTGTCTTGGGTTTATGTAGGTAATTCACAAAAGAAAGATTTGGGGTTTCATGCTTCGTTGTGGGCTAGCTGGGAGAGATGGCAGCCGGATTTTATTCGGATTGTAGCTCCGTAGCTGGGTGCAAAGCTGCCCGTTTCTCTATATATATGACCACCTTAGGAAACCTTGGGAAATGGCTAAGCTGAAGGAGAAGGCAGCATCTGGTTTCCCAAAGTCCCTTGAGCGCACATGGGCCTCTGTTCAAGCACGCAGCAGTTTGTTTCCCAGCACAGCTCTGTCCCACGTACGATGCTGCAGCTCTGGAGTGTTTGGGTCTGCTGAGTCCCTGGGCATGCAAGCGAGGCTTGGAACAACCGTTGCTCCACATTCCTGTGGGAGATGGACCCTCCTCTTTCTTGATTTTTCAGCTCTTTCTGGGCACCCTTGGCTTCAGTGCAGGGGGATAGTGGGTACTGGGGAGAGGTTCCGGCTCCTGAAGTTTGTGGTCACAGAGACAGCCAAGGCTGTCATGATTTCCTGAAGATCATCTTTCTTTTTTTTTCCTTCCCTACATTGAGTCATCACCTGATTTTTTTTTTCTGTTCTCAATAGGAATTATCTCAGAACTCTCACTGGGTCACTGTTTCCACTCCTTTTTGGGGGGAAAGGTGGAGTTCGATTCAGTTTCTCCATGTAGCCCTGGTTGTCCTGGAACTCATTTTGTAGACCAGGCTGACCTTGAACTCACAGAGACATGAGCGCACACGAGTGATACATGAGTACACATGAGTGGTACATGAGTGCACATGAGTGGTGCATGAGTGCACATGAGTGGTACATGAGTGGTACATGAATGCACATGAGTGCACATGAGTGG
>NW_004949142.1:918822-925756 GCF_000317375.1 Microtus ochrogaster
CACACAAGTGGTACATGAGTGGTACATGAGTGCACATGAGTGGTACATGAGTGCACACGAGTGGTACATGAGTGCACATGAGTGAACATGAGTGGTACATGCCACTGGAAACCAGAGATGTTGGATCTCCTTGAAGCTGGAGTTAAAGGGACTTGTGAATGGCTCTGCATGGGTGCTGGGAGGCAAACTGCAGTCCGGTGGAAGACCCAGCACTCTTAACCACTGAGCCATATCTTCAGCACCTGAATATTTAAATTTATGGGTTAATAGTTTTGTCTGAAGGATGGGGGAGGGACAGGGAGGGACAGGGAGGGACACTCTGAAGTCAGGTGGATGCCAGAAATGTCCAGAGTGGCCCAATGACTAGCCCTTACACACTTTACACAGGGCTGAAGAACTGGGCCTGGGCAGAGGACATGGCTTTTGTCCCCATGAACGTACCTTGGCGTCCTGAACACCAGATACAGAGGCTGCAGGTGACTCGGAAGCTGCTGAAGACAGAGGAGGAGGCTGCCTTCCCCATGCGGGGTGTCACCCCTCGCTACCTGTACCTGGCCAGTAACCACAGCAACAAGTGGGGTCATAGGCGAGGCTACCGCATCCAGATCTTCAGCTTTGCCGGGGAACCACTGCCCCAGAAAAGCCCCATAGAGAAAGCCTTCAGCTGGGGGAGGTGAGTGGCAGGTGATCAGAGATGGTTGGGGAGGTATGCCCTGGGGTGCAGCAGGGGCAGAGGAGGGCTACCTGAAAACAGATCAGACTGTTTCCAACATTGCCTGTCTCTGGGCACAAGGGGTTGGGGTAGGGCTGTCATATCCCCTTAAAGGGCTCGAGTCAGGGAAGAACTCTTTTCTGTTCAGGGGTGGTGTGGGCTGTTCTGTGCAATGGCAGGGGTACGACATGAACCTCCTCCTGTGTGGTGTCAGGGGTTCTAGAGCTGGGTGTCGCTGTGTGAGCATATGTGGAGGTTGGTCAGAGCACAGAGCTTGCCCCCATCGGAAACAGGCATCATGTTGGGCTTAGCAACCATGGAGACCTAACCAGTGCCCTTCTAGGTACCACTTGGCTGTGACCCGAAGGAAGGAGAAAGAGCCTAGTAGCTCTAGCATCTTCAACCAGAATGACCCATGGACCCCCACTGTGGATTTCTCTAACTTCATCAGCAACGAGACCATTGCTGGAGAGGTGAGCTGCCGGTGGGATGAACCGAGATGGGGGTACAAGGATGAGCTTTCCCTTCTCACGGGTGGGTCCCTGGAAACCATCTGAACTCCTCAGAAAAGGAGCTGGTTCTTGCCTTCTGCCCGTCAGTAGATGTGATCATGACATCTAGAACAGCAGTTCTCAGCCTTCTGGATGCTGGGATCCTTTCGTACAGTTTCTCATGTTGGGGTAACCCCCAGCCAGAACATTATTTCATTGCTATTTCATAAATGTAATTTTGCTACTGTTATGAATTGTAATGTGATATGTAATATGCAGAATATCTGAAGTGTGACCCCCCAAGAGGTTGTGACCCACAGGTTGAGAACCACTGCTCTAGCAAGGCTCTTCCAGAGCTGAGAAGTTACGTGCAGACACCTGGGTCCTAAAGCCCTCCGAGTCTCAGGTTTGTGGACTGAGCCTTTTCCAGGCCTGAGGTTTTTTACAGAGAAAACCAGAGACCACAGCTCCCATCCCTGCCTTGAAGGGTGCATTCTACATGTCAACTTGCAACCACTTTTTTTTTTTTTTGAAGATTTATTTATTATGTATACAGTGTTCTGCCTGCATGTTTGCCTGCACAGCAGAAGAGGGCACCAAATCTTATTACAGATAGTTGTGAGCCACCATGTGGTTGCTGGGAATTGAACTCAGGTCCTCTGGAAGAGCAGCCAGTGCTCTTAACCTCTGAGCCATCTCTCCAGCGCCTGTTCCTACCTTCTAAGGCCTGAATGTCCCTGTTCCACAATTCTCCCCTGAGTTACACTTTGGGGACTCTTAGAGAATTAGGAAAGAAAAGCGGAAGTCTCCTGGAGTGATCACCCTCCGGTGTGAGCAGGCAAAAGACGCTGTGATGGGGGCAGCAGAGATGGAGATGCAGAGCCCCCGTCTCAAGGAGGCAGCCGCGGTTCCCAAAATGGAATGAGCTTTTTACGTTTTGACTCCTGGGACATCTGAAGGAGACACTGTTTAAAGATTCAAGATCTGTGGACTCGTGAACAGACCTCTGTGCAGGGAGGCTGTGTCTAGCCCACCTCCCCATCCTCTTTTCTCTCCCGCAGGACTTGGTGGCCTGGGTGACAGCCGGGTTTTTGCACATCCCACATGCAGAAGACATCCCCAACACGGTGACTGTGGGAAACGGGGTGGGCTTCTACCTCCGACCCTACAACTTCTTTGATGAGGACCCCTCCTTCTACTCGGCTGACTCCATCTATTTCCGGGAGGACCAGGATGTCGGTGCCTGTGAGGTCAACCCCCTGGCTTGCCTGCCGCAAACTGCCACCTGTGCCCCTGACCTCCCTGGCTTCTCCCATGGGGGCTTTACTCACAAATAAGTGTCCCCTGGATGGACAGTCGAGCCAAGGCCCCTGGGTAAGGACTGGGGAGCAACAGCTGGCAGTGCACAGGGCGGTCTGGTTCCCTCTTTTGTCCTCACACCTCTGATAGCCCACCTCTCTTCTGCTGTTTCCTCCTCCCTGCCTGAAGCAACCTGAGCCCATGATGCCTGACACACAGGGACACTGGGCTTTGCTGATCATGGCTGTACTGAGTTCCTGCCACGGGAGAAGAGTGCCCTGGCTAGGAGCCTGGGGTGATGGCTATGGGTTGGGTTTTTTTTCCGAAATGGTTCCTTTTTCTTTCCTTCTTTTTGATTTTTATTAAGTTTTATAGTCACTCCGAGGACTCTGCAATGAGGATAATTCTTTAGAGACTGCAGAGTAGGGTCTTCCTGAGTCTGGAGCATCCACAGATGAGCTGAAAGGGACCCCTGTCCACAATCCTCTTCCCCCCAGCCTCCCTCTTCCCTCTCTCCTGCCCACACCTCCTGGAGTCCCTGCTCACTCTTACATTCTAGGATTTCCCACTCAGTCCGAAGGGGATGCCTGTCTGTGTTCTCTCAGCCCTCATTTCTCAACTGCACTCCCTTCTCCTGGTCCCGAGCCTGTGAAAGTCTCAAAGATGCAATGGAACAACATCTTATTGGAAAGGACCAGGCTCGCTTGGCTCCTAACACCTATCACATATCAAAAGTAGGCGTTGTCCCTGCTACAGTCTTGCTTTGTGCCCCTTCAAGATGGTTGTAGAGACAGCAGGTGGCTTGGAGTTGCTATGATTATGACAAACAGTTATTTTATTCCACGGCTCTGCATGACTATGGTCTCTGTGCCCTGCAATAGCCAGTTTAGGACCAGTGGAGTAGGGACCATGTGAGGACATCAAAGGTGAGAAAGAGAAAACCTTGGGACTTCATGCTCAAAGCAAGGGATGTCCAATTAGAAGCAGACATGCAAATGAGCATAATAGAGAGGGATATGGCTTCATGGGACCTGCTTCAGGGCTTCCCGTCACTGGCTTCCCTGAGTTCTGGACAGGGGACGGTACAAAAAAACACCAGTGGCTAGAAACAAGCCCCCCATTCCTGAGCAGACTGACCAGGCTAGGCCCATTGTGACAGTCTTACAGTGCAATCCAACTGAGCTGAAAACCGTTCTGTCATTACTTGTTAGTAGGAAGTAACCTTCACTGGGAAAGGGCATACAGAAATGCTTCTGTTCACTCCCTGCTTGTGTTTTTAGAGCAAGGAGAATGTAGACAGCTGTGATCCCAGAGTCCGTCTGGGGCTTGACTGATCTGCACAGTGAGACTTTATCTCACAAAACCAAGGGCTCAAAATGTGACTCGGGGATAGAGAACCCAAGGCACAGTTTTACAATAGATAGATGGGTTCTTTTTGTTCATTTTATACAAGGCCTTGGGTTTAATTCTCAGCACCATTAAAATGAAAGAAAGGCACCAGAGAGATGGCTCAGTGGTTAAGGGTGCACACACCGCTCTTGCAGGGGACCCACGTTTGGTTCCTAGCACCCACATTAAGTGCTCACAACCACCTGTAACCGCCGGGCGGTGGTGGTGCACGCCTTTAATCCCAGCACTCGGGAGGCAGAGGCAGGTGGATCTCTATGAGTTCAAGACCAGCCTGGTCTACAAGAGCTAGTTCCAGGACAGGCTACAAAGCCACAGAGAAACCCTGTCTCGAAGACAAACAAACAAACAAAAAAACAAGCCGGGGCGGCGGTGGCGCACGCCTTTAATCCCAGCACTCGGGAGGCAGAGGCAGGCGGATCTCTATGAGTTCAAGACCAGCCTGGTCTACAAGAGCTAGTTCCAGGACAGGCTCCAAAACCACAGAGAAACCCTGTCTCGAAAAAACAAAAAAACAAAACAAACAAACAAACAAAAAAAACCACCTGTAACTCCAGCTCCAGGCCATCCAACACCCTCTTCATAGGCACCTGTCCTCATGCACATATCCCACCCAGATGCTGACACAGAAATAAAAATAATTCTTTAAAGACAAAAAGAAAACCTAAATATGAGGAAGATATAAGTGCGTATTTGTTTATTCCTGCATTGAGAAATGAGTAACACTGATTACCTCTGGGGAGGAGGATGGGGGAGAGCTGGAACTGGGTACTGAATGCCACTCAGAACATCCCATGTACTGAACCATGTGACTATTATTGCTTCATCAGAATAAACAAGTGGCCCCAAACATGAACTGTCCTGTCTTTTCTGTTTCTTTTTTTCAAATATGTTGTGTGTGTTGGGGGAGTGACAGTCTGAGATCTTGAGTGCTGAAGAAGTAGGTGACCTGTGGTACCGCCCTTGCCTTTCTTGCGTCAACTCTGGGGAAACGTTAAGCTTCAGTCAGCAGCTCCCCCCATCCCCACTGCCTCTCTCAGAGGAAGGGATAAGGAGAAGCGATAGAATTGGAGTTCTGCTCCAGCTGGGCCAGGAGGGGAAGTGCCAGGAACAGATATGGGTGCCACTCAGCTTCTGAGCAGAGAGACATGTTCAAGGGCTCAGACACCGTGGGGCCTTTCGCCCCTTCTTGCTGTCCCTGTGATGATGGGGCCAGGGGCAGTCACAGCACCACAGACACTTACTTAGTCCAGAGATAACATGATTTGAGTGAAGATACTGGCATTATTTGGGGAGGATCTAGAAACTGAGAACATGGTGCCAACCTGAAGGAAGCAGACCACTGGGTGAATGAACCCTTGAGATACATTATCTCCAGTCGCTTCCTGTCTTACTCTCTCTGCTTCCTGGTCTACCATGATGTGAACTGCTGTGCTCTACCATGTCATCCCCACCATGAGAGACAGAACCTTCCAAAGCCATGGGCTAAAGGAGTCTTTCCTCCTCAGACTTTCCCCTCTCTCTACCCCCGTCCCTCCCCCCCCCTCTCTCCCTTCCTCCCCCTCTCAAGGGTGCATGCATTCTCGGGCACACACACATACACAAATTAAAAAGACCAGGCTGGGCTTGAACTCAGATATCCACCTACTTCTGTCTCCTGAGTGCTGAGATTAAAGGTGTGTACCACCACTGCCTGGCATCAGTCAGCTTTTCTTAAAGCAACCAGGACCCCAGCCCATGAGTGCCACCACCCACAATGGGCTGGGTCTGCCCACATCTATCACTAATAAAGAAAAAGCCCTACAGACCTGCC
Source organism: Microtus ochrogaster (assembly GCF_000317375.1). Lineage (NCBI taxonomy): Eukaryota > Metazoa > Chordata > Mammalia > Rodentia > Cricetidae > Microtus > Microtus ochrogaster. Next base: position 924,545 of record NW_004949142.1, read on the forward strand.
TACAGGCCTGTATTATGGAGGCATTTTCTCAATTGAGAGTCCTCTTCCCAAGTGACTCCATCTTATGTCAAAGCAATGTAAAACTAATCAACACAATTAACTCCTTATCAACTTGACACACAAGCACTGTACGGTTCAGCTACAACCTTTCCTTTTTCATTTTTCCCCAAGATGGTATGTTAATGTTCATATGACAATATGAAACATAGCATAGCTTGAAAAGTTCTGCAGTCTTTACAAATTCAAATACTTTAAAAGTTTGGTCTCTTTAAAGCATCCAAAATCTCTTTCAAAGTTCCAGACCTCTCAGGGCTGGAGAGATGGCTCAGTGGTTGAGAGTACTGACTGCTCTTCCAGAGGACCCGGGTTCAATTCCCAGCACCCACATGGCAGCTCACAACTGTCTGAAGATCCATTTGTAGGGGTTCTGACACCTTCACACCAATAAACAATAAAAAATATTTTAAAAAAAAAGTTTCAGGCCTCTCTAAAATATCTGAAGTCGCCATAAAATGCCAATGTTTTTTAACTACAGACGCCCATAAAATGAGAAAAACGTTAAATACTTTCTTGCTGTAAGAAGAAGGAGCCAGGACACAGTCACAATCTGAACAAAGCAAACCACACTCCAACAGCGTAAATAACTCAAGTGTCTGAGACAGCCCACAATCTTCAGGGCTTCCGAGAATTTGAACAGTCATACTTCTCTGGCTCTCCCATCCATGGTAGGCACAGTTTGTCTCACAGACTCGGAATGGCTTCCTCTTCACAACTATGCCGTTCCTAGTGGTTGTTCTAGGGTATTGGCATCTTTAAAGCGCTGCGGTCTCTGTGACTAGGCTGCACCATCACCAGAGGACTTTCCTGGGCTCTCTTCAGAGAGAGAAGGACCAGGCCATGTGGTGCCAAGCTTCAACTTCTGTCCATAATCTCCTCAATTCTGAGACTTCAGATGCAATTGAGTTTTCAGCCTCAGTCCTGGCCTTTCTTCAGGGACTCCAGCCCTGCTATACAGTGCCAACAGACACAGACAGTTTCTGCGGACAGGGCAAAGAAAGGTCACAGAATCGTGGTTGTCACAAGGATAGAGGAAGTCAGTAGTGAGGGGTTGGGGAAGGCCCGCTAGAGCAATGGATCTCAACCTATGGGTCACGACCCCCTTGAGGGTTGAACGACCCTTTCTGTTTTTGTTTTTGTTTTGTTTTTTTTTTT
>NW_004949142.1:925901-926561 GCF_000317375.1 Microtus ochrogaster
CGGCATGAACGACCCTTTCATAGGGGTCACCTAAGACCATCAGAAGGCACAGATATTTACATCACAATTCATAACAGCAAAATTACAGTTAGAAAGTAGCAATGAAGATAATGTTATGGCTGGAGTCACCACACATTAAAGGTTGAGAACCTCTGTCCTAGAGGATCGGATGTCTAAACTGATCTTACAGAGAAATAAACGTTGCCTGGGATGGAGGGATGAGAATGTGGAGAGGCTCCGGGGCAGAGAACAGCATGTTCAATTGCTGATCAAAGAGAGAGCCTCCCCACCAATCAATTCCCTTTCCAGGAGGCTGATTTCCCAGTAAACGGTTTATCACTTGTGGGCGCTTACGCAGCCTGGCTGGAAAACCATGGAATGAATGAACCTTGGGAAGTGAGGAGGATTTCCAGCCCTTTTTGAAGATTCTTGTTTTGATAGGGTCTCACTATGTAGCCCTGGATAGCCTACAACTTACTATGTAGAGCCGGCTAGCCATGACCTTGTAGAGACCCGCCTGACTCTGCTTTCCGACTACTGGGAGTAAAAGAGTCTGCCTTTTTTCCCATCAGCTTCTTTCTTCTTTGTGTTAATTCTCAATTCCCCTGCCTGTGGAGGCAAAACCTCCATTTCAGCTCCTCAGGAATATCCCACTATTTT
>NW_004949142.1:926786-931996 GCF_000317375.1 Microtus ochrogaster
CTTGTAGACCAGGCTGGTCTCGAACTCACAGAGATCCTCCTGCCTCTGCCTCCCGAGTGCTGGGATTAAAGGTGTGCGCCACCACCGCCCGGCTTTTCTTTCCATATTTATTCATTTATTTATGTAGGTTTTTTGAGACAAGGTCTCAGTATGTAGCTCAGAGCGGCCTTGCTTGCTACACAGCCCTGGTTGGCTTCAAAAGTGTGGCCCTCCTTTCTCAGCTTGCTGAGCTAGCTGAGATGCTGGTTCTTCAATCTCTAGATACTGACTGACCCTTGCCTAGGGACCCACATCTTGACAAGCTGCTGCCTGGCCCTGCAGTTCCAGGGGGCAGAAGTATTTCTCTGTCTTCACCTGGGCACACCTGTTCCTCCAGACAGTGTTCTACACCACATGGCTCTGGCTCAGGAAATCACCCCTCAACCCGCTGCCCTTCTCCTGGTGACCCATGGACCATGGACATCTGACATGGTCATTTGCTTTGGCAAATGTTGGAGTGAGAAAGAGGAGAGCACTTCTTGCTGCCTCCTCCCAGAGCTCCTTCATACCTGGAATTCCAACACCTTCTTCTCGGCGTCTGTTCTTTCTAAGAAGACTTTCAGGGATTTCTAGGTCTGTGCTCTTTGCCCTCCATTTTTTTTTCCTAAAAATTGTTCTACAACAACCCTTTGTCTAGGCATCTTTACATGTATGCACACACATGCACATGCATACCAGGCACATATTTGTATAAGCATAAACACACACACATACATACAGATTCATGCAGGCAGAAACATGTATATTTGAATACATGCACACATAAGTATGTGTATAAGTAAACACAAAGAACATCCGCAGATGCAGAGATAAACATGGGACCAAGCACACAAACATACATGTACACACAAAAAATATATATGCACACTGTGAACAAATAAACAGAACACATATATACCCAAACGTAACCATACACCCCAAACACGCGTACATACACATACAAACATAATTACACAAAAGGCACACACACACACACACACAGATGTAAATACATCTATTTACTCACACATAAACATACTCACACACGTACATACACAGCAAATACAGGTCTATGCACACACAAACATATGCCTGCACAAATATGTACAATCAAACACACATTATGGAATGATACACAGATACACACAGTTATACACACACCTTTTACTCCTTTCTTTTTCCTTCCTTCTTTCCTTCTTTCCTTCTTTTCCTTCCTTCCTTCCTTCCTTCCTTCCTTCCTTCCTTCCTTTCCTTTTCTTTTTTTTTTTTTAAAACAAGGTTTCTGTAGCCCTGGCTATCCTGAAACTTGTTATGTACACTAGACCGGCCTGAAACAAACAGAGATACTGTCTATGTCTCCCAAATGCTGGGATTAAAGGTGTGCATAATCACACTTGGTCACCTTATTTTCTTTAAGAATTAAAAGAAAAAACACAAAGTAAAACAAGGGTCTCACCCTGTGGCTCAGACAAGCCTGGAGCTTATGATGTCACCCAGACTGATTGGGAGCTCACAGCAACCATGCAGCTCAGTGCTAGGATTACAGGCATGCACCTTGACCCCCAACCCTTTCGCTGTTGTTGTGTGTGCGTGTGTGCAGATGCCTGCAGAAGCCAAAAGAGGGTGTCTGACCCCTGGAGCTGGAGTTACAGGGAGTTGGGAGCTGCCATGTGGGTGCTGGGAATGGAACCAGGATTCTCCGAAAGAGCGGCCAGTGCTGTTAACTTCTGAGCCGTCTCTCCAGCCCTTAAGACCTTTCCTCAATAGATGCCAATTGTTTCATAAAACCTCTTACTGAAGCTGTTTTCTGAGGCACTGTGATGGTTTGAATGAGAAATACCCCCCATATGTCTCTGGCATTTGAGTGCTTAGTCACCAGGTGGTGGCCCTGTTTGGGGGAAGCTTAGGAGGTGCGGTCTTGCTGGAGGAAGTTTGTCCCTGGGGATGGGTTTTGAGAACTTATCGAGCCTGTTCTCTGGGCTTCCTGTGTGTGTGGTTCAAGGTATAAGCTCTCAGTAGCCGCTCCAGCCACCCACTGCCATGCTGTCCACTTCATTATGGAACCAAAGTCCAAAATAAACCCTTCTGTAAGTTACCTTGGCCATGGTGTTTTATCACAATAGAAAAATAAAGTGACTAACTCAGGCATCTAATGAAATCATCACAGCTTCTCCTGGAACTGAAACTCCCAGAGAAAAGTCAGGGCTATGTTAAAGTCTCTGCGAGGCGGACTGACTGGTTCACGGTTGTGGAGAGCTGAAATGTTACGGATCCTGAGCGAAGATATCCTGGGCTACTTTCAGTCTCTGTAAGAGGCTTCTGTTACTCCAAAGCCACAGAGAAACCCTGTCTCGGAAAAAAAAAAAAAAAAAAAGAGGCTTCTGTTACCCACTTGTGTGGTTAGCCTAACATTTTTGCATCTATAAGGTAAAACCGTTTGAAGCTTGGAGTGGGTGCTCATGCCTGTAATCCCAGCGTGTGGAAAGAAGAGGCAAGGGCATCAGGAGTTCAAGGTCATTTTCTGTCACACAGTGAGCTCAGGACCAGCCTGGGGTGCAGGAGACCCTGTCTGGAAACAAAGACCAAACAAACAAACAAAAACTCTTTGGGGATGCATTCACTTAGCAAGCAACTAACATCTAGCATCTCAAAGCTAAAAACAATGTTGGATAGCATCTGAAACCTATCCCAGGGATCTCCCCATTTTGCCACATCCCACTAACCTGAGATTTCCTTCAGTGTTTTTGAGAATGTCTTGACTTATTGTTGGGGAGTATTATTTTAAGGTTACTTTTGTCTATGTTGCATTTTTTTAAAACTCTGTGAAGCTGTGATTCTTTGCCTGTCTAAAACACCTGATTTTTTTTTTTAAATAAAGCACTTACATCCAGTAGCAAGGCACGAGAGAGAACTAGGTAGGGCTGGCAGGCAGAGAGAATTGATAGAAGGAGAAATCTGGGTACGAGATAGGAAGGAGGAGGACTTCAGGGGCCGGCCACCCGGCCACCCGGCCACCCGGCCACCCGCTACCCGGCCACCCGGCCACCCGCCACCCGGCCACCCGGCCACCCGGCCACCCGGCCACCTACCTATACAGCTGGACCAGAACAAAAAGGAAAGAAAAGGTATTCAGGAATAGAGAAAGATAAAAGCCCCAAGGCCAAAGATAGATGGGATAATTTAAGAAAAGCTGGCTAGAAACAAACCAAGCTAAGGCTGGACGTTCCTAACTAAGAATAAGCCTCCGTAGCCGGGTGGTGGTGGCGCACGCCTTTAATCCCAGCACTCGGGAGGCAGAGGCAGGCGGATCTCTGTGAGTTCGAGACCAGCCTGGTCTACAAGAGCTAGTTCCAGGACAGGCTCCAAAACCACAGAGAAACCCTGTCTCGAAAAACCAAAAAAAAAAAAAAAAAAGAATAAGCCTCCGTGTGTGATTTATTTGGGAGCTGGGTGGTGTGGGGGCCTGCCAAAAAGCCCTAAAGAGTCCAAAAAGTCAAAAGAGCAAAAGCATCGCACAACAGCTTATGACTTTCTTGAGGTATGTAACTATAAAAACTCATGAAATAATTTTCACATTGAAATATGCTCCTTGAGGCAACCTAAAGCCGTGTCCCAGACCAGGGTCAGGCACATTTGGCCCAGGAATAAACTCTGTCTTCTCCCCTTGGATGTGTTTTGTGTTCACTCCCAAGGAGCGGTCTCTGACATGGGCTGTTCCAGGCGGCAGTGCGAGACTTCATCTGGGTGACACAGCGCTACCCCCCTTTCTGCTGCCTTGATAATGGGGTGGTGGGGGAGGGAGCAGGCTACGGCTCCTCTCTGAGGCTGTCACTTCTCTAAGCCTTGGGTGGGAAGAAGACTTAGTTCCTCATCCCCCCCAGGATAGGGACACGCTCACTTTCACTTGTGGGTCCCACAGAATTCCCCAGTGGCCTGCTTTCCTTTGTTAGGGAAGCTCTTCCTCCTGCCTCTCTTCCCTCTACTGCAGAAGCCCTCCGTCCCTCTTACTCCATCTGTCCTCCGTGCCCACTCGGGACCTCCCCAGAAGGAGATGCAAGAGGAATCAAAGGAATTCATCAGATGACAGAAGCGTCTGTGACAGCATCCTCTTCCTGTATACTATTTTTTTTTAAATGAAGACCAAGTCTCCCATAGCTCAGGCTTGCCTTGAGTACTCTATGTAGCAGCAGATAGCCCAGAACTCCTTTTTCCTGAGGACTGGGATTACAGCACTGCCATGATTGCTTTTCATGCACCTGGGGATGGAATAGGCGTTTTGTGCACACCAGGCAGATCCTGAACTAACTAGGCTACATGCGGTCATGTTTTCTAAATCTCTAATCAAATATTTTGTGCTTGTTTACCAAATGCTCCCCAAAATGTTCCAAAAACATGTTTTCAGTTAGCAATATTTATCATAAAGTCTTGTCCCCCACCCCCTACCTCAGAGAGCTGCTGCAGAATGCAAAAGTCGGATTGTGAGAGCCAAAGTTACATTTTAAGTTTTCACGACTCTGCCTTAGAGATCCATGAAATAAATAAGCCTCTGATCTGCAAGCGTCTCGCCCAAGGATGGATGATAGGGAGTGAGAGGATGGAGGTGACTGTTTATGGGAGATGACACGCCACATGTCCTCACTCCCTAAGCAAGTTTGCTTGACCCATCTCCACCGGATGTGCTTGCTCACATGTGTGCGGGAGGTACATAGGCAGGAAATACGTCAGGATGTTGGACCTGATAGGAAATGCAATGAATTATGGGTTTTCTTTCTTAAGCCCTTACCATCTGTGGTCCTGGGACATTTCCTGGAACCCCAGAGATAATCTGGCCAGAGTTCGTCCATCTAGACGGTAATCATTTAAAACTGGCTTCAAATTGCGGTAGTGGGATTAACAGGACAAGGAAGAGAGAAAGAAGCCCATCTCACTTCACTAGAGGAAAAGAGGGCTGCTCCGTGGAGTTGGGGGAAGGGACATGGATGGATGGACAGATGGACAGACAAACCGGGAACAGGGGACACATGACTGTTGACAGAGATGGGGTGTTCCCACAGCCTTTCAGTCCCAAAGAAATACACAGAAGCTTACATGAATTATAAACTGGTGGGCCTATTAGCTCAGGTTTAACTAATTCTTTTTTTCTTTTTCTTTTTCTTTCTTTTTTTTGTATATTTACAAATGCACAGCTGCAC
>NW_004949142.1:932096-943518 GCF_000317375.1 Microtus ochrogaster
TGTAGACCAGGCTGGTCTCAAACTCACAGAGATCCGCCTGCCTCTGCCTCCCGAGTGCTGGGATTAAAGGCGTGCGCCACCGCCCGGCTCTAATTCTTACATTTTACATTAACCCATTATTCTTGTCTCTGACTTGGTACCTTTCATCAGCGAGGCATTCTCATCTTGCTTCCTCTCTGTCTGGGTGACGACTGCAGACTGACTCTTTCCTCTTCCCAGAATTCTCTTGTTCTTGTTGCCCCACCTCTACTTCCTGCCTGGTCACCCTAACTATATTTCCTGCCTGGCTACTGGCCAATCAGCGTTTTATTAAAATACAAGTGGCAAATCTTTACAAAGTACAAGACCATCATTGTCGCACAGCACACTACTGTGTGGAAATCCCATCCTCTGGGAGAGTTTCTGTTTTCACAGCCTTGGAATGAGCTCATGCTGACAGCTCTGAAGGGGGAGGAACCACCACCAAGTTCCAAAAGTCCAGCCAGTGACACAGTGACTTCAGGGAAGACTTGTTGTTTTATAGCGCTCTTAAGCACAGTGATTTAAACTTAAAACAACTTTAGCCCACAGTGGCAAGAAAGGGAAGGGTTTATCTTTAGGTGCAGCCCAGCATGGCAGAGACTGGATGCCGCTGGTCACATTGGCACCCATAGTCAGAGAGCAGGGAGGGCCGGGCAGCGGTGCGCATCTTTAATCCCGGCACTCGGGAGGCAGAGGCAGGCGGATCTCTGTGAGTGCGAGCCCAGCCTGGTCTACAGAGCTAGTTCCAGGACAGCCAGGGTTACACAGAGAAACCTTGTCTGGAGGGGGGAGGGGACAGAAGAGGGGGCAGAATGAATGCTGGTGCTTGATTCCCTTCCTATCTTCTATATAGTCCGGAGCCCAAACCCAGGAAATGGTGCCAGCTACTTCCAGCGTGGGTCTTCCCGCCTCCCACGGCATAGTTCACTTGCTGCTCCAAAGCTGAATAACCCCCCCCCCCCCGCCACACACACACAGGTAGCCTGGAGACTCATATTCTAAGTAACTCCAGGTCCATCAAACTGACCAGGAACATTAACCCTCACGGAGGATTTTCCATTTGAAAGCACTGGCTATAAAGGGTAACCTGGAGGTCAATGCCCCAACCGCACCTGACCTCTGACCTGGCCTGCCTGCCAATCATGCTCAAGGGGACGTGAGGGTTTCGGTTGCCTGGTGTATGCTCCTGGCTCCTCATCAAGGAAGCATCCAGCTTCCAGCTTCCTCGGCACACCGCACGCTCCTCTCCGATGCCTAGAACTCTCAGGCCGCCACAAAAGGACACCCTCGGTCCCACAGCCTGCCTCCTCCCGGAGCTTCTCCTCTTTTCTTTGCCCGCTGTATCAAAAGCTGCTGGAGGATTGTGATGGGGCGGGGCCGGGGCGGAAGATGGTGGGGAGGAGGGTTTGAAGTGCTTCAAACTATCGGAAGGAAAGTGGGGATGAGGGAAGCCAGCTGTGACTCAGGTGCAGAGCAAGGTTCATCTGCGGCTTGTAACCAAGAGAGAGCAGAGAGAGAGAGGCCCAGGGTCAGAGCACTGCAGCACTGCCTACCAGCTGTTCTTCAGAGCGCACCCTGCAGCCCACGTGACTTCTCACTCCTGGCCTTAAGTGTGTTGCTTGGTTTGGAACAGGACAGAGACGACTTCGATGAGTCACTTGAAGTCAAGGTTCCTCCGCCAGTCACCCCTTCTGCTCCTGGTCTGGCCCTGTCATTCTACCCAGGGCTTCTGTGTGCTTGTGATGTCATCCAGAGACCAGGACCCTAACAGGGCAGGGAGGTATCCTTTGCCAGGTCCTTTCTGTAGTGTGGCCTTGCTTACATTCAGAACTGGAGCCTGAGGTGGTAGGAGTCTAGCTATGAATGTTTTCATTCTTTCTGCCTATCTAGGGTGCTGGTAGTAGGCCTAGGAGAAGGAAGAGCAGAGTAAGGAAAAACTAGAGAGGGAGTTAGGTGGGCCTGGCTCCTTCATACTCCTACTACCCAGCCCTAGCACACCCTGGCCAGGGTCAGCTGTTTGCAGACCTGAGCCCTGATATGCTAACAGCTGTGATGAGCTTTCTGACCAAGCACCTGGGGCCAGGGCTGGTGGACGCAGCCCAGACATGAAAGCGGAGACTGTGCTTTTGTTTCCTGCATATTCCTAACTAACACTTACATCTTAAGTTAACCCATTTCTATTTTTTAAAGATTTATTTATTTATTATGTATACAGTATTCTCAGTATTCTGTCTGCATGTATGCCTGCAGGCCAGAAGAGGGCACCATATTTCACTACAGATGGTTGTGGAGCCACTATGTGATTGCCGGGAATTGAACTCAGGACCTTTGGAAGAGCAGGCAGTGCTTTTAACCACTGAGCCATCTCTCCAGCCCCATTTCTATTTATCTGTATATTGCCACAAGCAAAGCTGTGGCTTACTGGTGTGATGTGTTTACTCCTTCAGTGACTACATGGCCTCGCCTTGACTCTGCCTACTCTCTCTTTCTCTGTTCAGATTTCCCACCAGGCTTTACTCTGTTAAGCCATTGGCTGAAACAGCTTTATTCATCAACTAATAAAAACAACAGATATACAGAAGGCCATCCCATGACAACTGCATCTTCTCAATGGAGCTGCAACTGTCAAAAAGGCTAAAACCCTGACCAGAGGCCCCAGTAGGGCCTCCCTCCCGCATCTGCCCAGGAGGCACTGGCATTATATTCTTTGGTGCACAACACTAGCCCAATTTGAACAAGCTGGTATTGGAGCCTCTACCTCACACCTCCTTATGCAAGAAGTGGCTGTGGAATGTCATGTTAGCCCCCTTCCCTATTACTGGTGTTCTGTGCTGGCCAGAGCATCTGGTTTTTGACTAGATGGTCTTCCATGGAGAGATGCTCCAGAAAGGAGATTAGTCCCAAGAAGTCACACAGAGGTGGAAGGAGAGAATCAACTCCATACATGTCCTATGGCATCCATATGTGTGCTTCTGTGCACACACACACACACACACACTGTTCACTGTGAAAATGTGTTGCTCTCATTGCTAATAAAAAGCTGATTGGCCCATAGCTAGGCAGGATTTGGAGGGCAGAGAGAACACTGGGAAGAGAAGGAGCAGAGTCAGGAGAGCTATAAGCCAGATGCAGAAGGAACAACATGGGAACATCATAAATGAGTTCAATGAGCCTGGGGCAGCACGTATATTAATAGAAATGACTCAATTTAAGTTATAAGAGCTGGGTAGAAACAAGTCTAAGCAGTCAACCAAGTATTTATAATTAATAATAAGTATCTGTGTGGTTATTTGGGAACTGGCTGGTGGAACAAAAAAAGGTCCTCCTACACACACGTGTGTACGTGCGAGCACACACACACCACACACACACACGCACACACACAAACACACACACACTTATAATGATTGACAAAATTGGATGATGTAACCAGGTGCGGTGGCTCACATTGGAATCTGTATTTGGAAAGCTGAGGCAGGAAAGTAACCTGAATTTTATAATGAATTCTAGGCCATCCTGAGCCACATTAGAAGGTTATGTCAGGGGCTGGAGAGATGGCTCAGTGGCTAACAGCATTTACTGCTCTGCAGAGGACCCATACTTGGTTCCCAGCACGGACATGTCAACTGACAACCACTTGTAACTCCAGGAGATTCAGTGCCCTCTTCTGGCCTCTTTAGAAACTGCATACATGTGATGCACATACATACTTGTAGGCAAAACACTCATAAGTGTAGAACAAAGGAAATAAATCTTTTTAAAAGAGAGAGATATGTCAAAACAAACTCTTCCTGTAGCTGGACAGCAGCCATAGCGATAGGTGGGGTTTTGCTGCTAAGAACAGTGGCTCCCCAGAACAGCTCCATAGAGAGAAGTCTTGTGTGGGGGCCAGTGAATGGTGGGTGGTCTCAGGGGCTGGGGTGAATTGGAAAGAGGGCTGCAGAGTGCTCTGCCTCCTGGGGATGGAAGGAACTTACACATCCTCATTTGTGGTTCGTGATCAAAATGAAGACTACCAGATGCATGATGGACAGATGAATGGATGATTGATACACACAGAGAGATGCTAAGACAACACTCACTTAAGTAAAAATAGGAAAATATTGCTGGTAGAATTTAGGGTGGGCTTACAGGTGTTTTCTTTTTCTTTCTTTTTTTTTCTTTTCGAGACAGGGTTTCTCTGTGGCTTTGGAGCCTGTCCTGGAACTAGCTCTGTAGACCAGGCTGGCCTCGAACTCACAGAGATCTGCCTGCCTCTGCCTCCCGAGTGCTGGGATTAAAGGCGTGCACCACCACCACCTGGCTTTACAGGTGTTTTCTGGGGTTACAGACATTTACCACTATGCTGGATTTATTTTTGGCTGGGGATGAAATTAGGGCCTTGTGTTACATGAGCACTCTACTGACTGAGAGATCCCAGCCTTGTGTTTGAAACAGTTACAGTAAAGATACACTGCTCCAGCAAGGACACACTGACTAAGCATCCTGTTATGGCTTGGTTTTCTTGAGGGGAGATTACTTTTTGTTTGCTTGGTTGGTTTGGTTTGGTTTGGTTTTTTTGAGACTGGGTTTCTCTGTGTAACACCCCTGCCTGTCCTGGAACTCACTTTGTAGACCAGGCTGGTCTTGAACTCACAGAGATCCACTTGCCTCTGCCTCCCTAGTGCTAGGATTAAAGGCACGTGCCATCGCTGCCCAACTTGTTGGTTGTTTTACTCTTTTGGGGGGGCCCACCACCCAGCTCCCAAATAAATCACATACATGGAGGCTTATTATTACTTATAAATGTATAAGGTCTTAGCTTGGCTTGTTTCTAGCCAGTTTTTCTTAACTTAAATTGTCCCATCAGCCTTTTGCCTCTGGGCTTTTTCCTTCTCTCCTGGGATCTTGCTTTCACTCTTATTCCATGGCTGGTTGGGAGGCTGGGTGGCTGGGTGGCTGGGTGGCTGGGTGGCTGGGTGGCTGGGTGGCTGGGTGGCTGGGTGGCTGGGTAGCCCCTAACGTCCTCCTCTCCTTGTTCTCTTGCTCCTTCTTTTCCTCCCAGATATCTCCTGTTTTTTCTCTCTGCCCGCCGGCCCCACCTATCCTTTCACCTGCCTAGCTTTAGACCTCAGGTGTTTTAGGCAAAGAAACACAGTTTCACAGAGTTAAACAAATATAACATAAAAGAATGCAAGCCGGGCAGTGGTAGCACACGCCTTTAATCCCAGCACTCGGGAGGCAGAGGCAGGCGGATCTCTGTGAGTTTGAGACCAGCCTGGTCTACAAGAGCTAGTTCCAGGACAGGCTCCAAAGCCACAGAGAAACCCTGTCTCGAAAAACCAAAAAATAAATAAATAAATAAATAAATAAAATAAAAATAAAAGAGGGGCTGGACAGATGGCTCAGTGGTTAAGAGCACTGACTGCTATTCCAGAGGACCAGGGTTCAATTCCCAGCACCCACATGGCAGCTCACAACTGTCTGTAGATCCAGTTCCAGGAGATCTGACACATTCATGTAAAACATAAAATAAAGTTAAATAAACTATAAGAAGTATTTTAAAATAAACAAATAAATAAAAATAAAAATAAAAGAATGCAACACATCTTTGCATCTTTAAAAGAACTGTGCAACAACATAAACAAATGTAACATATCTTAATATTCTACAGTTGGGTGGTGGTGGCAGCGCACGCCTTTAATCCCAGCACCAATCCTTGTTGTGGAATATTATTTTATTTATTTATTATTTGTGGAATATTATTTTTCTTTTCTTTAAAGATTTATTTATTATGTATACAGCGTTTTCCCTACATATATGCTGCAGACCAGAAGAGGGCACCAGATCTCATTACAGATGGTTGTGAGCCACCATGTGGTTGCTGGGAATTGAACTCAAGACCTCTGGAAGAGCAGCCAGTGCTCTTAACCTCTGAGCCATCTCTCCAGCCCCCTGTGGAATATTACTTTAACTGGGTAAAGAAGTGTTACTGTTGTTTCTGCTGCATTTGTTTAATTTGTTTAATTATGTAAAGATGTGTTACATTAGCTTCCCCTTACCTGCCTAAGGCATTGGATTGGTCTAACTAATCAAGAGCGGAGTGGCCAATAACTGGCAGGCAGAATACACAGGAAGAGAAATCTAGGCTCAGAAAGAGAAGAATGGGAAGAATGAGGGAAGGAATAGAGAATGGGGGACACACCCAGGGCAAGAAGCCAGGCAGATGCCAGCCAGACACAGGGAAGCCGTGGAAGTGAGAGACACAGAAGGAAGAAAGGTAACAAGCCCTGAGGCAAAAGGCAGACAAAGAGAAACAGGTTAATTTAAAAGAGCTAGTCAGAAACACGCCTAAGCTAGGGCGAGCATTCAAAACTAATAATTAGTCTCTGTGTCATGATTTGAGAGCTGGTTGGTGGCACAAAAGAAAGCATTCGGTACACATTGTGATGCTGATGTTCCGGACCTCACGCCTCCACTGAACAGGCTCCCCCATCCTCTCCCCTCAACCCAAGCACTCCCCTCACCTTCCTTTTCCTGTCTTCTTCATGAGACAACACCGCCTTCATTCACTAAAGCTCAGTTCCACCATCACTCCCGTTACCTTTGCCTGCGCAAACGGCGGCTTGCTCTCGCCCATCCCTGTGGAAATCAGTCTGGATTCTATAACGGAGGGTCGCACGCTGAATTACAGCTCCTTGCCTATCGGGGTCTGTTATTTACTCAGCATGGAACTGGAGTTCCTTGGGCTGGGAAAATGACCCAGTTGACAAAATGCTTGCTAGGTAGGCATGAGGACCCAAGTTCTGTCCCCATAATCTACACATACACACACACACACACACACACACAAAACAAAACAGGGCATAGTGGCACATAATTTCACTTATTTTAAAATAGACTTTGTTTGCTTTTATTTTATGTACATAAGTGTTTTGCCTGCATGTAAGAGCACCACATGCATGGATCTTCTACAGGGGCCAGAAGAGTGTCTCATCTCCTAGAACTAGATTTAGGAACAGTTGTGAGCCACCATGTGAGTGCTGGGAATTGAATTCCTGTCCTCTGCTAGAGCAGCCAGTGCTCTTAGCTGCTGAGCCATCTTTCTAGCCCCTCTGGTAGTTTATACTTTTAATAATACTAGCACTAGGGAGGTGGAGACAGAGACAGGCAGATTGGCAGCTAGCAAACGTACCCTACTTGCCTACTTGGCAAGACCTGGGCAGTAAAAAACATGTGTCCAAAAGCAAGGTCAGGGCATGTGCCACCAAGCTTGCCAACCTAAGTTTGATCCCTGGGTCCCACATGGTAGAAAAAGCAAACTGACTCCTGCAAGTTGTCCTCTGACCTCTATATGTGTGCCATGCAAATGTGCATCCATTCAAGTGCCAACAAACAAATCAATAAATGTAATTAAAAAATTAAAACAGGATAGATGGTACATAAGGGTGACCTCTCTGATCTACACACACACACATACACGCACACACACACACACACACACAGAGAGAGAGAGAGAGAGAGAGAGAGAGAGAGAGAGAGAGAGAGAGAGAATTGGAGGTTTTTGGAGTAAGTACTAGTCAAATGGCCTTGGTGACGGTGCCCGGCTTGGCATTGCACCCATTTCTGAAAGCTCAAATGCATCTCTATTGAAACCGAAGCAGCCACTAGTCGCTGTTATGTTCACATAACTTTTGTGTTCAAATGTAAAAAGCCATTCCACATCCATTTCCTGATTTGACAGAAAGAGTGGAAGTCCAAAGATCCCAGGTGAACAAGCCACCTTGTTGCACTGTCGGCTTGGTACACTGGCCCAAAGGGCACTGCTGAGGTGCCAAGCCCAAGCACTTCCCTTCCTGATGCATGTGGAATTATCTGAACTTGTGCCCAGCAAAGGTTGCAGGAAGGAGACGAGGACAAAGGATCCTGGGATATCGGATATGAGCAGGTCAGAAAAACAGTTCACTTGGCTCAGGAGGAACCCCGAACTTGGAGGTAGACCCAGGAGGCCGGGGAGAGTAGAGCGGGGAACTGAGGATTAGACCTCGGCTTTCATTCACCAATCACTCATCAAATCTGTAAGGGGCACGGGGGCCTTTAGGGAGAACAGTTCACTGTGGAGCGGTTTTCTCACTCTGAACAGGCAGGGGCAATGGGGTACAGCAGTTTACAGAGTGCCTCTGGAGTGGCACTGCTAGGATGTGGATCAGGTCAATATGACCTAGGATGAGTTACTTAATACCCTTGTACCTCAATGTTATCACCTGTGGAATGGGAACAGTACCAAAAAGGTAGTGGTGGCGCACACCTTTAATCCCAGAACTCAGGAGGCAGAGGCAGGCAGAACTCTGTGAGTTCAAGGCCAGCCTGGGGTGTACAGATAGAGTTCCAGGACAGCCAGGGTTATACATAGAAACCCAGTCAAAGAAAGAAAAGAAGAGAAAAGAAAAGAAAAGGAAAGGAAAAATCACCACTTGGCTATAGGCTATTTCAAAACTATGCAAGCAGTTGCTCTAAAAGCTTAGTGGTCAAGATCAACAAGGTAAATTGGTTAATATACCTTGCTCACAACCCTGAGCATGGGCAATCTAGGCTGACTCAGCTGTGCAGTTCTGCTGGAGTCTTCTGGGTTCACTGACGAGCCTACAGCTCTCTGGCTAGTGAACTGGGTCTGGGTTGTCCAAAGTGGCTTTATTTATGTGTCTAGTGGCTGCGGTTATAGCAACATTGTCTTCTGTAAGCTTTCCACTGCGGTCTGGGATGCCAGACACAGCCAAAGAGATCTTTTCCTGCATCAGCTCGACATGTATGTGTGTGTGTGTGTGTGTGTGTGCATGTGTGTATGTGTGTGTGCATGTGTGTATGTGTGTGTGTGCATGTGTGTATGTATGTGTGTATATATTGTGTGCATGTGTGTATGTGTGTGCATGTGTGTATGTGTGTGCATGTGTGTATGTGTGTGTGCATGTGTGTATGTGTGTATGTGTGTGTGCATGTGTGTATGTGTGTGTAGGTGTGTGTGTGTGCATGTGTGTATGTGTGTATGTGTGTGTGCATGTGTGTATGTGTGTGTAGGTGTGTGTGTGTGCATGTGTGTATGTGTGTGTGTGTACACGTGCCCCCTTGTGGAGGTCCGATGTCCAGTGTTTTCCTCAATTGCTCTCTATTATTATTGTTTTACATGGTATTTGTTTTGCATGGCAGAAGGGGTGGACACAAGCCACAGGGTGCAAGTGGAGGCCAGAGGACAACCTGAGGCAATTATCTCCCTCCATCACGTGGGTTTGGGGGTCAAACTCAGGGCGCTTGGCTTGGCGGCAAGCACGTTTACCCAGTAAAACAACTACCTGGACCTCCACTTTATTTCTGGAGACAGGGTCTCTCCCTGCAATTGGACCTCACTAATTGGCTCGGCTAGCTGGCCAATGACCTCTAGAGGGCTCATTGCCTCTGCTGCAGCTCGGGAGTTATAGGAGCATATGATGTTGCTGACTCTATGTGTGTGCTGGGGATGAGATCGCAGGTCCCCGTGCTTGCCTGACAAGCATCTTACAACTGAGCCGCCTCCCCAGCCTCCTGCCTCCCGTTTGCCAATGTCCCATTAGCAGAGGCAAGTCGCAAGACCAGACCCACATTTGAAGGCTAAAGACACTTTACATCCTGATAAGGAGATAGATGCTGTCAAGGGTAAAGGGGCCTGGGCTAGGACTAAGAGGAGCACGTTCTCCACATCTAAACAACACATCACACTGGGTACCTGTTAGGTGAGCAGAGCTCAGTTTTAGAAACTGAACGTGATGCTCAAAACAGATGGGAAAGGATTGAGACATGAAAAAAACAACCTCACGGCGGCCTTGAGTGTGGCCAGAGCCCCAAGGCAGGACCAGTTATGGGCTAGGGAAGTTTGGGTCAGAGAGCTCCTTTAGTCAGGGGTGACGGTCACTGTGTTGGGAAGGTTTAATTAGCTTGACTTTCAATACTGTTAGAATCTGGGCACATGGAGACGAAGGAGATGATATTCTGAGCAGAGAGATGGGTGTCTGTGGAGTGCGGGAGCCACGAAGGAAGGACTGCAGGGAACGAGACTGGAAAGAACCCGCATCTGACCATGGCCTTGAACTTCATTCTGTAGGCAATGGGAGCCACTGAATGGTTTTTGGATGATGAGTGAAAAGAACTATATTATCAGAAGCCTCTCTTGCTAATAGTTGAGGGCTTGGGGGAGGAGTGAGAGGGGTGTGGATGGATCGGGTGGTGAAGGAGCTAGAAGTCTAGGTGGAACAGTTGGCCGGAGCATCAAGAGAAAGCAGGGGTGGAAGATGGCTCAGTGGGTAACCTGCTTGCACGCACAACACGGTAACCTGAGATCTGGTCCCCAACATCCATACAAGCTGAGATTTCACCTGTAATCCCAGCACAGAGGTCCCAGAACAGATATAGATGGATCCCAGGAACCCATGGGTGAGCTATGCTAGCCAAACTGGCAAGCCCTGGGTCCACTAGGACCTTGTCCCAAACACTCAGGTGGAGGGGCTGGAAAGATGTGACAGCAGCTAAAAAACCTTGCTGCTCTCGCAGAGGACCCAGGTTCTAGTCCCAGCACCCTCATGGCAGCTCTCACCCATCCATAACTCCAGGTCCAGGGGATTCAATGTCCTCTTCTGACCTCGGTGTGCACCAGGCACACGCATAGTGCACATGCATACATGCAAGCAAAAACACTCAGGCACATAAATAAAAAATAATATAACAAAAAAAACCATGTTTTAAGTAAAAATAAAAAAATAATGTGGAAGAAGACATTGAGCTGCAGTCTCCACGTGCACATGTACGAGCCAGTGCGCCTTCACACATACCTGTGCATACGCAATGCATACACCACTCACACTCACCCACAGACACAATAAATAAAGCAAAGTAAGCATAGGAAATGCGGGGGCCTTGATGAGTGACAGCACAGAGGATGAAGAGCTGTCAGAGATGATGCCAAGGATGCCAGGCTCAGTGCCCACAGGAGGGCAAAGAAGAAAGGGTTCCCTTCCAAAGCAGGGGAGCCCGGAGGAGAAACAGATATCTGTGGGTGTGGGGGATGTGGGGGACTTCCGGGTAGTGTCTCTCCCTAGAGACAGACACTCTCTGAGAGTAGAGCCCAGGACAGCATCCTTGAACACAGCAAGCGCGGTGGCAAGTACGGTGTCAAACATGTCACTTACGGTTAGGTGGTTAAGAGACAAAGCAGGATGCATGAAGCTCCCCTCCCCCCGTGAGATTTGACAACAAAAACATCATAAGCAATCTTTCAATAGAGCAGAGGTCAAGGTCAATCAAGGTTTATGGTGAAAGGGGGCAACAGGTATCTTTTTTTTTTTTTTTTTCGTTTTTTGAGACAGAGCTCAGCTCAGCCTTTAGTCTGCAGAATTTA
>NW_004949142.1:943618-951211 GCF_000317375.1 Microtus ochrogaster
AGGCTGGTCTCGAACTCACAGAGATCCACCTGCCTCTGCCTCCCAAGTGCTGGGATTAAAGGCGTGCGCCACCACCGCCCGGCTGGCAACAGGTATCTTATTGTCGGGAGCTTTCTGGTTGGAGAGTTCCCCTGGATTCTTGGGACCTCTGCATCCCAAACCTTCTGGAAAAGGTGCACAAAGTGCTACTCACTCCCCTCCCATCAAGAAACCGCCTTGTGCTCCAAGGCTCAATCACTGAGCCAAATGGTAGCCAAGTGCATTCTAGCCCCAAGGTGTTTAAAACCTGAAAACCAAAAAGGAACAACCTTCCCCGGCAGGCCCTTCTAGAAGGGAGGCGGGTTAGGCACTCCTGGTGTCTCCTTTCTCTATCCCCCTGGTGTTGTGGAGACTTGGAGAACCACCTGCCGCCGCCCCCCCATACTTCCTGACTAAGTCCTGCTGTGTTTTCATAGCTAAAAATAGCATCACGCAGGCCACTGTTCTCACAGGAGCTCCCTAACCTCACTGCTTGTTTTTATAACAACCGGGGACCTCACCTCTTCCTGTCCAAGCCTCAGAGAACTCTCTGGGTGGTGGGAGTGTTAAAATGGTCCTCAGCTACTCATTTTCTAATAATGTCCCCGGGTGGCCTCCGGGAAAAGAGCGGGAGGGAGGGTTTCATAAGACGGGGGTGTCTGCTAGAGATGGAGCGTTCCCAGCTTTGGGGGGAATTGATGAAAGGTGACATGGATAGAGCTGGGGGCACAGAAAGCTCACTGTGCAGGGCAGGTGCCAGGTGGGGGCTTCTGCCACGTCACGTGCCCTTGAGATCTGAGGCCTTTCCAGCAGCCTTAGTGTCCAGGTGTCCAGGGAAGGAGGACAGGCTTCACAGGGTATTCACTTAGACCTGTGTAGTTTTTTACTTAACTGTGTGAATTCTTTTTTGTTTGTTTTGCTTTTCAAGACAGGGTTTCTTTGGGTAGCCTTGGCTGTCCTGGAACTTGCTCGGTAGACCAGGCTGGCCTCAGACTCCACAGAGATCTGCCTGTCTCTGCTTCTTGTGTGCTGGGATTGAAGGTGTGCGCTACCTCAGTCTGGTGTGAATTCATTTTTTAAAATACATTTCTTTATTGTGTGTGTGGGGGGGGATGCATGTAAACAGCTTCATGGCCAGAGTCCTGGGGATTTGAACTCAGGTCCTCAGACTTGGCAGCGGTCATGGTCACTTTTACCTGCTTAGTCCTCTCGCCCTGAATCATGAGGGGTTTTTTGTTGTTGTGGTGGGGGGGGGGCTTATTTGTTTGTTTTGTTTCTTCTCCCTCAGAGACAGGGACTTACTACTCAGGCTGATCCGGAGCTGTTTGCCCTCAGGCACTCCGGCTACCTCAGACTCCTGAGTTGCTGGACTAGAGATGGCTACCTCAGACTCCTGAGTTGCTGGACTAGAGATGAAGGCCTTCACACCCGCTGAGAGGATTTTGGCTTTTCACACTGGAAGGCTATTTATCTTCTTTAGCTCCACGGCAGAGGGCTTGCTGCATATGTGCAAGTGTATGTCAAGGCCCTGGGCTCTAACAGGTCTGCACAGGAGACACTTCCAGAGGGTGGAGCATGTTCACGGAGGGAAGAGATCCCCTGCAGTTCACCACCGGCCAAATTCCACGGCTAGCAGGAAGGACCAAATTTGACAGGAAGAATGTTTCCTACCTACTGGAAGGGTTTGGCATCACCGAAGGTTGTGCTGGGAATGAGAAAAGTGTCTGCCATCTGTCCCCAAGGGATTGTCCTGGCAGAAACACCCACTTCTGTGCGGGAAGGGGTCTTAATTTGGAGAGAAGGCAGCTGCTGGGCTGGCAGGAGAAAGAAGCGGAACGAGAAGTGGGCTCTTAGTTGTTTGCCATGGAGCAAAAAGCCTTTGGGGAATTTCTCAGTGGACAAAATGTCCAGCCCTTCCTGAGAGCCAGGCTCTTGCTGCCTGGTCAACAGGTGTACAGTTCAAGGTCCTCAACCTGAACTTTCTCACTGAGCCAGCGATAAGTCAGCCATTTTTCACTGGCTAACAATCATTAACCCACCTCCATCTGAATCCCCGACTTGTTTTTCTGGCGAACGAACTGGGTCATTCACTCTGAAGGTGACAGCGGCTGAAACAGCCAGTTTCCACAGTCCACCCCAAAACACCTCCCCCATCGATCACTTGGTAGGAGGGAGGAAAAAGAAACCCACTTAAAGTTGTAAAGGAAAAAAATATTAAATTAAACTTAGTGTGGCTGGAGCTGTAGCCTGTTTGGAAGTGTGCGTGCCCAGCTTGCCACAAACCAGGAGTGATGATCCAAAACTAATCCTAGCCCTCAGGAGGTTGGAGGTCACCCAAGGTCATTCTTGGCTACAGATAGAATTTAAGGTCAGGCTTGGCTGCAGACTACGTTTTAAAACACACACACAGAGAACTGTTTATCTTGCAGTTTTGACCCACACCCTTCAGGTCAGAAAGCTATGAGCTGTATCCTGGCCACAGTTTGTAAGCAAGACTTATTCTAGCAATACTAACCAGCAAAGTAAAAGAAGCCCCTCTCTCAATAGAGCCCAGGGCCAAGCCAGAATACAAGATTCAGCTTCAAAAAAAAAAAAAACAAAACAAAACAAAAACCACCTAGAGTTTCTTTTTGGTAGTACACAATTTCGGCCGATGTGTATGGTGAACACATTCCTTCCTCTCTTGGCTCTCCCGTTGGCAAATAGACCTGATGGAATGAGTCAACCTCACTCGAGACAGTGGCAGCCATGACACTGCGCTGGGTCAGACTGTCATTTCTGGCCCCTTTCCTTCATTTTCTTCCCAAACTTCTGGGTGTCTGTAGAAAAACTGTCCCGTGTCTCTGCTGGTTAGTATACCTCACAAAGAAAGGTCCAAGCCATTTTCCATCCTTGGCATTTCTCAGCTTTCCCTGGAACCCCCCAGTTAGCATTGATATGTCCAGAGTCTTCACCATTGAGGACCCATAAGGGGTTCACCGGCATTTGTACAAATAAGAGACTATTTCAATACAAAGAGCACTCAGTTTTGGTGGCTAGGTCTGACTCCCTGCCCTGCCCCCCAGTAGACCACCAGTGCCCCAGAGATCAGCCAGGATTTAGTTTGGAATGCCTGTGGGTCGGTCGGTGGAGCGTGAAGCTTGGGAAATGTTGGTTAAGTTAAACTGGAGAATTGTTTAAAAATAAAAATGGCAAGAATTAAAAGGAGGGGGCTAGAGAGATGGCTCAGTGGTTGAGAGCATGTTCTATTCCTGTAGAGAACTCAAGTTCAGTTCCCAGGACCCACATGGTGGCCCACAGCTTCCGGTAACTCCACCTCCACACACACACAACCACAGACAGACACATAAACATAATTAAAAATTAATCTTGAAAAAGAATCAATTAAAAAACATTTAAAAGCTAATGAGAGGGAGAAGGTGAGGTTCTTTCTTTGGAGAGAGATTTTTGTTATTGTGTTTATGTTGGCTTTTCTTTATTTGTATGTCCGTTCTTTACGGTGGCGCTGGTGATCAAACCCAGAATCTTATGCGCGCCACTGTTAAACCGCTGAGTTATTCTCCCACCCCTTAGGTAATTTGTTCTTTTGAGACGGAGTCTCACTGTATAGACCAAGCAGGTCTTGAACTGTCAGGCTCCTGGGGTCATCTCCTAGGATTATGGTCATAGCAGTTGAGACAATTCCTTAACCAACTAGATGCTTAGCAAGACCTCCAGAAAAACAAGTGTTCCATCCACAGTATTTGCCTCTGGTGATGCCCAAGACCTTGGAGGACCCACAGTTTCCCTCTTCCCTCCGTTTTCCAGCTGCGGCTCTCTGGTCTTTACCTCTTTCTGTGCACGATAAAAATTTGCTGGAAGCAGCAAGAAAGAGCTGGGAGGTCAAAGATGAGGTCTAGGAAACAGCCTCATCATGTAATCCAGAGCACACACACACACGCAAACACTCACACGCCACATAGCAGGCAGGCTGCAGCAGAGCCTCCCACAGTCTCTGCATGCTCAGAATAGGACATCAACCCCGCTCTGAACCCTTATCAGCACGGGCGAGCATTCTCCTGGAGTTCCTCTGAAGATAGCGCTCTCAGTCCGTGCTCCATAAGCTGATCACATGACAGAACCCCGCCTGACACAGAGATCCCGACTCCTCACCCTGCAGGGACCCAGACAGTGACCTCTGGATGCTTCGTCAGAGAATCTGCCCTGTTTGTCCTCAACTCTCCTCAATCCACAGAAACTCCAGTCCTAGGATCACCACAACAGATACTCGATACTCTCTAGGAAGACTTACCTGGTAAAGGGAAGAAGCTGCCTCTTTAGTGAGACACACTCACTATGACCCTCAAAGTCCTGACAGTAGAGGGTACAATGCCACCTCACCCTCTCTCCGGGTTAGAGACAATATGGGTAGGGCAATCAGAGTCTGCTAGAGAGAGCCGCAATCCTTGTCGGCAGAGCTGAGACCGTGCCAGATCTCGCCTCCAGGTCCAAAGCGCATGCCCTGTGAAATGTGCCCATCACTTCTAGCATGGCATGCTGTCGGCTTTCTCTGCAGATTTAGGAACTCTGAATTTCTTGAAAAATGCATGAGTCTGCCACTTCCCTGAGTCCTCTGTGATCCAAGAGTAAGGTTTTTGCTCTGTCCCTTGCTTTCAGGTTGATTGTATATGATATATGAAAGAATAAGCAAGATACTAAAGCCCCTTTTCTTTCTTTTCTCTTTCTCTCCCATTCTCTCTCCTTTTTCTCCCTTCCTCCCTTTCTTCCTTCCTCCCTTCCTCCCTCTTTTTGCCTCTCTCTCTTTCTCTCTTTCTTCCCCTTCTCTCTCTCTCTTTTTCTCCCTTTCTCCCTTTCTGTCTCTCTGTCTCTGTCTTTTTCTTTCTTCTGAGATGTGGTCTCTCTATGTAGTCCTGACTGTCTTGGAACTCGATACTCAGACCAAGCTGCGCCTTGAGCTCACAGAGATCCCCCTGGCTTCTGCCGCCTGAGTGCTGGGATTAAACACACGTGCCACCACACCTGGGTCTAAAGCCTTTTTTCCAAACATAACTAGGATGAGGCAAAGACTTAGCACACCTGCTGGAGTAAGCAGCGAGCGTGCATGAAGCCCTGGGTTGGAGACGCAGCACCACGTAAAAGGGGCGTGGCAGGTCATGCCTGTAGTCCAGCACCTGGGAGACGGGATAAGACCACGGTTACCCTTTCGTATGTAGTCATTTCAAAGCCTGAGAAGCAGATCCGGCATCAAAGACAAAGTGCCTAATTTTTTCTCCCAGTCTCCAGTTGCCGATTCCTACTTAGAGTCACGTGTTCATTCTAGTGTTATTGTTTATCAATTAAAGGGCCGGAGGCGTAGCTCAGCCCTGTATTGTGTAGAATGCTTGAGGCCCTATATTGGATTTCCAACAACACACCTACAAGTGATAAAAAAAAAAGTCTTAAAATTCAAAAGAGCTTAGTTTTAAGATAATTCGATGAGTTAATCACTGCATTAAAAAAATGATTGCCCTGGGGCTGGACAAGATGTCTCATCAGGGAAACAGGTAAAAGTGCTTGCTGCCAACCCCGAGGACCTGAGTTCAAGTCCCGGTCCTCACATGGTGGGAGGAGAGACCTGAAAGTCATCCTCTTATCTGGACACACATACTTTGTCACATACACACACACACACACACACATACATGTACACACACACACAAGTACACACACACACACACACTCTCACACACATGTAAGTAAAAAACATTTTAAACGATTGTTTACTTGCCCTAAGAAATATAAAAATCAACATTGGAAAGAGTGTTGGCATCCCGATCCAGAGGTAGACCCCGGGCCCACATGAAGTTGGTGAAAGGCCAGCAGAGTGACAGTTCCCAGGACAGCAGAATCTGCTGTTAGATATTTTAAATTAATAACTTAAAACGTCAGCCCCCACAGCAGAGAAGTTCCCTTTGGCTCCAGAGGAATGCTGCTGCAGACTTCAAAAGGCAGAGGCACTTACTTGCAGGAGCCATGGTGGCAACAGACTCTGCCCCAAGCCTCTGGCCTGGCTTCAGGGGCCAGGAAAGAGGACAGCCCCCAGCACTGTCAAGCGTGTGCCCAAGTTAATGATTGGCTCTGCCAATGACAGATCAGGCTGTTTTTGTGTGCCTGTTTTGCTATTTTACGTAAATCACCCCGAACACGCTTGCATCAACCTACTGATGATGCACCTTTGATCAATAGATTTTAGACAAAAGTGGTTTTCGAGTCCAAAGATCAGGGCTGGGTTGACCTACAGACTGAATCCAGGGCATATAAAACAGGGGCAAGGCGCAAACTGATAGCAGAGCAATCATCATCAAGCTGGGGCTCACTGCACAGGCTCGGCTGCCAGCTTCCTGTGGTACCAGCGGAGTGAGGATGGAGGAGGGAATGAACGTTCTCCACGACTTTGGGATCCAGTCGACCCGCTACCTCCAAGTGAATTACAAAGACTCCCAGGACTGGTTCATCTTAGTGTCTGTGATCGCTGACCTCAGGAATGCCTTCTATGTCCTCTTCCCTATCTGGTTCCATCTTCGAGAGACTGTGGGCATCAAGCTCCTTTGGGTGGCAGTGGTGGGGGACTGGATCAACCTCGTCTTTAAGTGGTAAGAACCATGTGAAGGGGTGCTTGGCAGGGAAAGAGGCTGTATTCTTGCTAGAAATAGCTGTCCTCCAGCAGGGGCACTCCATACCAAGCCACAGGCTAGACCTCCCTTGACTTGAGAGTGTCAGCAGAAAGAAAAAAGATGGCAGGAATCCCACCAGGGCCTAGGAATAGGAAAAAAGTCTATTTTATCTGACCTGCAGGAGCGGAAGGACAGCTGAATTAAATGAAAAGTCCTAGTGAAGTCTTTGTTATACTTTATTACTTTAAGATAGGGTCTTGGGTAGCCCAGGCTGGCCTCAAACTTACTAGGCAAGAGATAGTGAATGACCTTGAATTCCTCTTATCCCTCCTCCTGAGCGCTGGGATTACAGGTGTGAGCACCCGCCCACGTGCAGGTTAGCATTCTGGCGATTGAACCTGGGGCTCTATGCATGATAGCATGTTCAAAGCATGTTCATGATGCTTGACTGGGCCAACTGAGCCGCATCTCCAGCCCCTGCATACAGGTTTTACTACTTTGAGGAAGGATGGTCACCGTAGAAATAGATGTAGGAAAGAAGCAGGGAGATTGGGAAGAGGAAGTCAATGGGCTCTTAACCTTTTGGTTAGGCAGTGAGAAATAACCCAGATAGCTAGGACCTGGCTCTACCACCTTGCAACTGTATGTCCTTGGAAAGTTGTATGAATTCTCTGAGCTTCTGTTTCACAGTCGTAAATTTTTGACTCTCTCCAGAATCTTAATAATAATCACAGTGGGCATTTATTGAGTAGTTACTATGTGCCAGGCTCTGTGTGTGTGTGTGTGTGTTGTGTGTGTGTGCGCGTGTGCACGCATGCACGTGTTTTATCACTGAGGAGTGCCCTCAGCCCAGGCCTTGGGCTTTTCTGTGGAGATGCTATTTATGTTACAGGCCAGAGAGCAAGGCTAAGAGTTCACCGGT
>NW_004949142.1:951552-957882 GCF_000317375.1 Microtus ochrogaster
GAGCAGAGGCTGCCAGTGCTCTGAAGAACTAAGTTATAGCTAGTGGTGGGGTGAGACAACAACCCTGACTTCTAACACTGGCCAGGCACCATTGTGTAAATTTTCCTGTTACGGTAATATCTAAGCTACTGATGCTTCTTGTTTGAAAAGAATCAATGAATGCTGGTTTGGCCTGTTTCCTCAGCTAGAAAATGAAGAGGACCAGCTTCCCCATTCATAGAATTGTCTGTGTCTGTTACCAGGTGATGTGTGTGTGTGTGTGTGTGTGTGTGTGTGTGTGTGTGTAGGCATGTATGTGCCTGTGTTTGTGGAGGCCAGAGCAGTCATTCCTCAGAAACTTTCTGGTCAGGGTCTGTGACTGGACTGGAGCTTGCTGAGTAGATTAGACCCCGGGGATCCACTGGCTTGTGTGACCACTGGTGTACACCAACATGCCTAGGTTTTGGGTTTTTGTTGTTGTTTTTGCTTGTTTGTTTTGTTTTGTTGTTGTTTTTATCAGTTCTGATGGTGGAATTCAGGGCCTCCTGTTTTGTTTTTTTTTTTTAAGATTTATTTATTTATTTATTTATTTATTTATTTATTTATTATGTATACAGTATTCTCAGTACTCTGCCTGCAGACCAGAAGAGTGCACCATGAGTCACCATGTGGTTGCTGGGAATTGAACTCAGGACCTTTGGAAGAGCAGGCCGTGCTCTTAACCACTGAGCCATCTCTCCAGTCCTAGGGCCTCCTGTTTTTATAGCAGGTTCTTGACCTTCTGAGATATCTCCCAGCCCCTGGTTTCCTGCTTTGCTTTTTGTTTATTTGTTTGTTTGTTTTGCTTATTTTTTTGAGACAGGTTTTCTCTGTGTATCTTTGGTGCCTTTCCTGGAACTAGCTCTTGTAGACCAGGCTGGCTTCAAACTCACAGAGATCCTCCTGCCTCTGCCTCCCAAGTGTTGGGATTAAAGGCGTGTGCCAACATGCCTGGCTTTTCATTGTTTTTTTAAGATGGGGCATGAGGGAAATACTCAGTGACAAGGAATTATCTCATTCTGTAGCCCAGGCTACCCTGGAATTTATTAAATAGTCCAGCCTGGTCTTCACTCACACCTCCTCCCAAGTGCTGGGATTACAAGTGTGAGCCGCCATGCCTAGTTTGTTTGTTCTTGAATTCTAGAGGCTGAATTCAGGTCAGAGTCTTATGTGCACTCTTTATCACTAAGCTGTAGCCTCAGCCCCGTGGGATTTTCTTCTTAAAGGACAAGGTCTCTTACAGCTTGGCATGGACAGGCCTCCAGCTTGTAATCCTCAAACCTCAGGTTCCAGGGGGCTCGGAGGAGATAGGTGTTCAACTATACCCTGTTGCAGGGAATTCTTCGCTTTGTTTTTTAGTCAAGGATTCATGCGACATCGGTTGACCTGAAATTCAGTAAGTAACTGAAGATCACTGTGAATTTTTAATCCTTCTCTTCTATCAGACAAGAGCTAGGATTACAGATGTGTGCCTCCCTGCCTGGTGTGTATGAGTCTCTGTGTGTGTGTGTGTGTATTGCATGCATGCATGCCTCAGCATGCAGTTTTAGGTCAGAGAACAGCCTGCGGGAATCTATTCTTTCCTTCTACTATGTGGTTACCAAGGATACAGCTCAGGTTGCCATTTATAGGGGCAAGTGTCTTTACTTGCCAGACATCTTGTTGGCTCTCTCCTGGAGATTCTTCATACCTGCCTCTGCTTCTCATATTCCTTAGCCATAAATATTAAAAGTTGCCTGGCGGTGGTGGCGCACGCCTTTAATCCCAGCACTCGGGAGGCAGAGGCAGGCGGATCTCTGTGAGTTCGAGACCAGCCTGGTCTACAGAGCTAGTTCCAGGACAGGCTCCAAAGCCAGAGAGAAACCCTGTCTCGAAAAACCAAAAAAAAAAAAAAAAAATAGTAAAAGTTCTTAAGAGTAGAACAAATTGGGTTCCAGACTGAAAGTAGGGCCTCAAACATGCTGATCAAGGTGAGGGGCAGCCCAGTCAGCAAATGTTTGTCTTATAAACCCAAGGACCTCAGGTCAGTCTCCAGAACCCATGTGGAAATGCTGGGCTTGGTGGCATGCATTTGTAACCCCAACACTGGGGAGGTGAGGACAGGCTGTCTTAGGGTGTCTACTGCTGTGAAGAGACACCATGACCACAGCAACTCTCTAAAGGAACACATTCAAGCGGCACTGGTTCACAGTTCCAGACGTTTAGCCCATCATCGTCATGACGACAAGCATGGCGGCGCGCAGGCAAGCATGGTGCTGGAGAAGGAGCTGAGAGTTCTATATCTTGACTCCCAGGCAGCAGGAGACTGTACACCACACTGGGCATAGCTTGAGCATTTGAGACCTCAAAGCCTGCCCCAAGAGTGACACAATTCCTCCGACAAGGCCACACCTATTCCAACAAGGCCACACCTCCTAATAGGGCCATTCCTATGTGCCAAGCATTTAAATACATGAATCTAGGCCAACCACCACACAGGTGGAACCCTGCAGCTAACCTACCCTGATTGGTGAGCTTCGGGTCAGTGACAGACCTCATGTCAAGGAGACAGATGGCCTTTCGGAGGTTGTCCTCTGACCTTCACACCCTTGGGTACACACATTAGAGAGTTTGAGGGAATGGCAAAGGAGAGAGAAGGGGAGGGAGCAGGACCTTGCTGTGTTGCCTAGGCAAGCCCCAAAGTCTTGGTCTGAAGTGATTCTCCTGCATCAGCCTTCTAAATAGCTAAGCCCACTACTACATCTGATTTTGGAAGCTACTTGTTTATGTTTGAATAGATAATACGTTCACCTGTCAAAATTTCAGAACTTGCCAGGTGGTGGTGGCGCACGCCTTTAACCCCAGCACTAGCGAGACCGAGGCAGGTGGATCTCTGAATTCAAAGCCTGGTCTACAAAGCAAGCTCCAGGACAACCAGGGCTGTTACACAGAGAAGCCCTTTCTCAAAAAAGATTTTCTTTCTAAAGTTATCTACTCTGTCACACAAAGTCCTCCCAGGCCCTCTCCCAGGCAAAGGGAGATACATACCTCCAAAGGGGATAAACACGCCAGCTTCTTCCTCTTTGAAAGTGTGGGCTTCCAGCTAAACCATGCACGGAGTCACTCAGACACTGGTTCTACTTTCCACAGGATTCTTTTTGGACAGCGCCCATACTGGTGGGTCCTGGACACGGACTACTACAGCAACACCTCAGTGCCACTGATAAAACAGTTCCCTGTCACCTGTGAGACTGGACCAGGTAAGACATCCATTGCTTCATTCTCTTATCACAATTCAATCTGTCTTCCATTAGTGTGATATCACCTTAATTCACGGCAGCAGGGCCTTCCACTGCTAGTGGGGAAATCTGAGTGACACTTCCAGAATTAAAGTTCCTAGTCCAAGAGAGGCTGGGCCACACCCACAGGCAAAAGACTAGTTAGAGTAACTGAGTCATAGTCCTGTATCCAGAGAGGTGAAAGTGATTGATAGAAGCCTGAGGCTTTATTGTCCCTCCCAGCAGCCTGGCCTGGTGAACGAGGTCCTCTAAGATGACTATCCCATCCTTAAAGCTACCCAAGGTTTTTGTCTTATTTTGGGGAGGTTGGGGAGGTGGAGTTCTTCTGTTCTGCCCGTCAGCTCTGTCCTGCTAGCTGAACTTATTAGTTATAAATGCTCATCTGATAGCTTAGGCTTATTACTAACTAGCTCTTACATCTTAAATTAACCCATATTTCTTATCTACAGTCTACACACGATGCTACTTTTTTCAGCACAGCATGTTTTTCTCGCTTTTCTGTCTCTTTGTGACTCCTCGTGACTCTGCCCTTCTTCTTCCCAGCGTTCTCTTAGTCTGTCTCTCCTGCCTAACCTCTTTCTGCCTAGCTATCAGAGTCAGCCTTTTATTAAACCAAATCAGAAGGTGCCTTGGCAAAAACACATCCTCATAGTGTACAAAAAGATTATTCCATAACAGGGTTGATATGGGATTCCCCTCTGTATGATATGACTGTTTTATTACCACTGGTTAATAAAGAAGCCACTTTGACCTATGGCAGGGCAGAATATAGGTAGGTGGGAAAACTAAACTGAATGTAGGGAGAAAGAAGGCAGAGTCAGGCAGTCACCATGTAGCTGCCCAAGAAGCAATAGGTAACAATCCGTAAGCTTTTGGTAAAATACAAAATAATAGAAATGAATTCATATAAGATGTAAGAGTTAGTTAATAAGAAGCCTGAGCTAATAGGCCAAAGACTATGTAATTACTATTAAGCCTCAGAGTGGTTATTTCATAAGAGACTTCAGGAGCTCCTGAGCAGGACCTGGTAGGTGGAGAGAAACCAGTCCAGGGGGACCAGAAGATTGGAGAATATTTGTAGCTACACAGGTTGTTTCTTTATTATGAAGTAGTTTCTCAAACAGGCCAACTAGTCCTAAACTCACTATGTAATTGAAGAGGACCTTGAACTTCTGATCTTCCTGCCCCCCCAACCCTCCTGAGATAGCAGATGTGCCAGGATTCTGTGCATGCTAGCAAGTACTCTATCAACTGAACCGCATCCCTGGACCCACCTGTGATTTGTTAGTTATAGCCAGATAGGAATTGTTAGGTCAAATGACAACTTTTTTTTATATTAGAAATATCCAGTAAGTCCTTCCCAGAAAGTCTCAGTGCTACCATCCCTTCCTCAAGATCCTTTTCCTTGCCTTCTGCTAGAAGCATCTACGATGTCCCTAGCCCTGTTCTAGATGCCTGAGATTCCTTTGCTGATGAACAAAACAAAGGTCCTGGACAAAGAGCTGAAATTTGAAGGGGGCTTTGTGTCAGTATACAAAAATCATAGTAAATCAGTAAAACAGAATATTAGAATATGATTATTTGAGTGCAAAAAGAAGAAAGGGAAGAGAGAAGAGGAGGTTGGAGAGATGCTAATGCAGTTAAGAACACTAGCTACTCTTCAAAAAAAAAAACAACACAGGTTCAATTCCCAGCATCCACATGGCATCTCACAGATATCTGTAAGTTCCATTTCAGGGGATTCAGTGCTTCTATGAATACTTCATGCACATGGAAAACAGACATTCATGCAGGGGAAACATATATACACATAATTTTTTTTAATAAGAGAGGAGAGAGAGTTTGTCCATGAGATTTCCTGGAATGCTGACTGGAGTGGAAATGAGAGAGCAGCTGATAACTCTCCAGAGCCACAATTATGCAGGGGTAGGGATGTGTTGATGGGCAGATGAAGAAGTCCAGGTGGGACTACTTCTCCTTGACTCCACAAGGAGCTCTCAAACTGGAGATATCTTTTAATACATTTCAATTATGGGATACAGGCTATACCTAGGCATAGGGGGTAACCTTGACCAAGGTGACTGTCTTCAGCTTAAAGCCATGCCCACAAAAAGCTGAGAGTTAAGGACAAACTACAACTATGCTCACAGCAGTTGGAAAATCATCGTTCTGTCTAGGAGGGATGGCAGATCTCGGAATTGGAAACTACTGTAAATTGGTCAGAGTAGGTCTTATTGATAAGGTGAAATCTAGGGGCTGGAGCGATGGCTTAGCTGTTAAGAGCACTGTCTGCTTTTCCGGAGATTCTGAGTTCAATTCCTAGACCCCATTGATGACTCACAGCCATCTGGGATCTGATGCCCTCCTCTGGTTGCAGGTGTGCATGCAGATAGAGCACCCATATACATAAAATAAATAAATATATCTTTAAAGAAAGAAAAGGTGAAATGAGCCAGGCAGTGGTGGCACACACCTTTAGTCCCAACACTCAGTAGGCAGAGGCAGGTGATCTCTGTGAGTTCATGGCCAGCTTGGTCTACAAAGTGAGTTCCAGGACAGCCAGGGATGTTACACAGAGAAACTGTCTGGAAAAAAGAAAAGAGAAGAGAAAAGCTGAAATCTAAGTCAAGACTTGAAGAGACAAGAGAGTTAACCAGAGGAATTATGGGAGAAAAGCATGCCTGATGCGTTTAGAGACAAGCATCAAGGTGGCAGCATGGCCAGAGCAGCATAAGGAAAACAGAAGGGAACTGATGGTGGTCAGATTAATGTGCAATTTACCTAAGTCCCGATTCCTGTGCAAACTCCAGACCATCTGAAACAACAAAGGCAGAGGACGACCTCGCCACTGTACTCCCCGATTCCTGCACAGTCCTGGAGCATAGTATGACTTCAGTTTGTAAAATAATTGAATTATAGATAAATGAGTGGAGAGTAAGAAGGATGGATCATTAGATGGAAGGCATGGTTAATGGATGGGTTGATGGATAGTTAGATGGAAGGCGTGGTTAATGGATGGGTTGATGGATAGTTA
>NW_004949142.1:958072-959232 GCF_000317375.1 Microtus ochrogaster
GAAGGCGTGGTTAATAGATAGGTTGATGGATAGTTAGATGGAAGGCGTGGTTAATGGATAGGTTGATGGATAGTTAGATGGAAGGCGTGGTTAATGGATGGGCTGATGGATGGGTAGATGTGTGGATGATACCTTGGCAGTCTCTCACATGGACACCTTTCCATCTTTAGTCCATTCTCCTCTTTTCTGCCATCTAGGGAGTCCTTCTGGCCATGCTATGGGCGCAGCAGGTGTATACTACGTGATGGTCACTTCTACCCTTGCTATCTTTCGTGGAAAGAAAAGGCCAACATACGGATTCCGGTAAGAACTCACCCCTGGGGATGTGGATGAGCAGAAAGTTGCACACTCTGTGGCCAACAGTTGTTCTTCCTACTTCCCACGGCCCATTCTCACATGTGCAGCTGGCACTAGTAAGAATCGTAGCACCTATGCTACGAGTGAACATCGGGGTCATGACCTGTTAGGGCCAGAAGGAACCCACTAGGGTAGCCTTAGACAAATAAATAAAGCTTGCCACCATGAATAGGAATTCAAAAGATTATCTAGAGCATTGATTCTCATGACCTGTGGGTCATGACCCCTTTGGGATTGAATATCAGATTTTTATATTACAATTCATAAAAGTAGAAAAATTACAGTTCTGAAGTAGCAACAAAATAATGTTATGGTTGGGGGAATCACCACAATATGAAGAACTGTGTTAAAGGGTTGCAGCATTCGCTAGCTTGGGAGCCACTGATCTACAGAGAGTGACAGAGCTTAAATTAAATTCATTATTTCATCCATTCATTTATGGCTCCCAGTGTTCAAACTCGGGACTTTGGGCATGCTGAATAGCTACTCTATCACTGAGCTGTATCTCCAGCTTTAAGAAAAAAGGTCAGGCTGTGATTGTGCAAATCTTTAATCCCAACTCTCTGGAGGCAAAGGCAGGTGAATTCAGGATGGCCAGGGCTACAGAGAAACCCTGTCTTGAAAAACAAAACAAACAAACAAACAAAATCCTAATTTTGTAACGGCCTGGAGTCAACTCATAGGTGAAAATAAACAGACATAAGATGTTCCTAGCCGGGCGATGGTGGCGCACGCCTTTAATCCCAGCACTCGGGAGGCAGAGGCAGGCGGATCTCTGTGAGTTCGAGACCAGCCTGGTCTAC
>NW_004949142.1:959437-970172 GCF_000317375.1 Microtus ochrogaster
AGATAAAGCCTGTCTCAAAAAACCAAAAATAAATAAATAAATAAATAAATAAATAAATAAATAAATAAATAAATAAAGCAAGCAAGCAAGCAAGCAAGCAAGCAAGCATATAATGGGGGACTAGAGAGAAGGTTCAAAGACTAAGAACACTGGAGGCTCTCCAGAGGACATGGGCTCAGTTCCCAGCACCCATATGGTGGCTCACAATAGTCTATAACCCTAGTTCCAGGAGATCTGACTCTCTCTTCTAACCTCTGTGAACACAAGGCATGCACATGGTATATAGACATACATGTAGGCAAGACACATATACACATTAAAAAATAACATAAGAGGCCGGGCGGTGGTGGCACACGCCTTTAATCCCAGCACTCTGGAGGCAGAGGCAGGCGGATCTCTGTGAGTTCGAGGCCAGCCTGGTCTACAAACGGAGTTCCAGGACAGGCTCCAAAGCTACAGAGAAACCCTGTCTCGAAAAACAAAACAAAACAAAAACAAACAAATAAGTGATCCAGGCAAGGTGGCACCTGAGAAGTAGGGGATCAGGAGTTGGAGATCAACCTTGGCTACATAGTGAGTTTGAAGCCCACCAGGGCTACATAAGACCCTTCTCAAGAAAAATAAAAGATAAAAAAACGCTCAGGCTGTAGAGATGGCTCGGTAGGTCAAAATACTTGTTGTACAATCCTCATAAAGCAGGAGAAAGTCAGCCCCACAAAGTTGTCTCGCTCTCATACACACGCTGGGACACACAGGCATTCCACTCCCACATCATATACAGAAGCACAGTAAGAACAAATTAAAGGGTTTTTTAAAGAAAAAATGGCATAAGCACAGTCTTAGTTACTTTTCTATTGCTTTGAGGAAACATCATGATCAAGGCAACTTATAGACGGAAGGGCTTGGGGTTTGGTTCCACAGGGAGAGGGTTGGAGCCATCGTGGCAGAGAAGCATGGAGGCCTGAACAGCTGAGAGCTCTCGTGTTGTAGTTCAAGCAGGAAGCAGAAAGGGAGAGGCCTCAACACTCATCATGGCTCTGGGAGTCTTTAAGCTTTAACCCGCCCCTACTGACATACTTCCTCTGGCAAGGCCATTCCTCCTAATCCTTCCAAAACAGGGCCACCAACAGGAGACCAAGTATTCAAATGCCTGAGGATACAGGGGAGGTCTTATTCAAGCCACCACAAGCACCTCACATTTTTGAGCTTTTGAGCAGGACTCCCAATTTCTTTTTTTTTTTTTTTTCTTTTTCGAGACAGGGTTTCTCCGTAGCTTTTGGTTCCTGTCCTGGAACTAGCTCTTGTAGACCAGGCTGGCCTCGAACTCATAGAGATCCGCCTACCTCTGCCTCCCGAGTGCTGGGATTAAAGGCGTGCGCCACCACTGCCCGGCTAGGAATCCCAATTTCTAAAAATTCCTCTGATGGCACCTTGGTTTGCCAGGTTCCTCTGCTCCAACCAGGGCTGTTTTCTTTGATGAAGGATCAGCGTTTGGTTTCTGAAGTGGTTACCTATTCTCTTGCAGGTGTTTGAACATCATCCTGTGGTTAGGATTCTGGGCTGTGCAGCTGAACGTCTGTCTGTCTCGGATCTACCTCGCGGCTCACTTTCCCCACCAGGTTGTGGCTGGAGTCTTGTCAGGTATCCACAGCTCCGACTCCTTCCCCACCCGCTTCCTATTCCTTCTGGATCTTCCTTGCACAGCGTCCTGTCAATGTTTCAGTGGCTTCAAAGTCAAGGGTGGGTGGGTGGGAGGCTAAGGAAGTGGCTTTGTCTATAAACCAGCATGAGGACCTGAATTTGATCCCCAGCACCCACTTAAATAGGCAGCCACAATGGCGCATGCTGGTAGAGACAGGGGATCCCTGGAGTTCACTTGGTGAGGCTGAGGTTCCAGGGACAGGCCCTATAAAACAAACAAACAAAACCAACGAAGTGGATGCTCCTGAGGAACACCTGAGGCTGACCTCTGGTCTCCACAGCACACGCTCACACACACATGTGCATCCACACACGTAAACACACAAGGACACAATTGAAATTATTAGTTTTCACAGTATTCCCAAGCTAAACTACTAAAAGTATCCCAGAAAAGCTAACTCATCCAACCAAGCTGTCTAAAGTCCCCAAGCTTCTTTTTTTCATTTTTAAAAAAGATTTAGTTATTTATCATGTATGCAATGCTCCGCTTACATATATGCCTGCACACCAGAGGAGGGCACCAGATCTCATGAGCCATCATGTGGTTGCTGGGAATTGAACTCAGGACCCCTGGAAGAGCAGCCAGTGCTCTTAACCACTGTACCATCTCTCCAGCCCCATCCCCCAAGCTTCTTACCTTCTTTATTTCTCATTGATCTTCAAATTGAAGCAGCCCCCCATTCCTTCTCGGAAAACCTACCAAAGGCACAATAACTAAAGAGAGTTCCTTATTGAAATACATCTGTCTGCGGACCTAACGGATGTCTGCAGCTGGTGTTTGCGCATGCGCATTTTCTGAGATCCAGTCAGTAAGAGAAAGAAAGGATTGAGGTTAAACATTAAAAAACAAAAACAGTCTAGATTTGGGGCTTGGGGAGGGGAGGAAGAACAGATCAATTGCAAGGGCCTGCGTTTGATCCCTGGAACCCACATGGCAGAAAAGAGCCAACTCCAGCTAGCTGCCCTCCGATTTTTACATGTGAGCTATGGCACGTGTGCCCACACACATACACTCAAACACAAGGTAAATGAAATGTGTAAAAAGTGACAATAAAGGCCGGGCGGTGGTGGCGCACGCCTTTAATCCCAGCACTCGGGAGGCAGAGGCAGGAGGATCTCTGTGGGTTCGGGACCAGCCTGGTCTACAAGAGCTAGTTCCAGGACAGGCTCCAAAAACCACAGAGAAACCCTGTCTCGAAAAACCAAAAAAAAAAAAAAAAAGTGACAATAAAGGGGCTGGAGAGATGGCTCAGAGGTTAAGAGCACTGGCTGCTCTTCCAAAGGTCCTGAGTTCAATTCCCAGCAACCACATGGTGGCTTGCAGCTATGTGCTCTTCCAGCCTGTAGGCACACAGAATACTGTAAACATAATAAATAAAATCTAAAAAAAAAAAGTGACAATAAAGCAGAGGTGCACGCCTTTAATCCCAGTGCTCGGGTGGCAGAGGCAGGCGGATCTCTCTGAGTTCAAGGCCTATAGACTGAATTCTAGGACAGCCAGAGCTGCGCGGAGAAACTCTGTCTTGAAAAATCCAAAAATAAATAAGTGGATATAAAAATAAAAATGCCTAGTGAATGAACATATGCTTGTAGAAGCTATGTCACACCAAAAACTGGAGATGCTTCGGCTAGAGAGAATGTCATCAATTGTGTGACCAATGGTTTAAGTGAACAACTTATTAACTTCTGTGGAAGGGACTGTCACCAACAGATGGTATTGAACGGTGACAACGGCCTGATGAGATGGCTCAGTGGGTTAAGGCATTTGCTACCAAAGCTGACAACCTGAGTTTGAGACTGGGACCCACATGGTAGAAAGAACCAGCTCCTGTAACTTGCCCTTTGACCTCCACACAGATGCCATGTCACATGTAGGCCTGCCCACACACGAACAGACATGCTTACATACACATACCCAACAAATAAATAGATTTGGTGAATGTTAAAACAAACAAACAAGAAATAATAAAAAGCAGACAAGTCAATCCAAAACTGAAAGAATGGGCTTGTCTGTGGGAATGCATTCCATTCCGGAGTGTATGCAAGAAGAAACATGCCACACACAACAGGAAACCCAAATTCAGTGGGAAGATGCCTGAGATGCGATTCTTCCAGCTGAAAGACACTCTGCTGTTGAGGACCTTCCATTCTGGTGTGTGACTTAATTTCACCTGGTGAGATGCTGGCCTGTCACCCTTTGCCGCCTCTGTTTCTCACAGTGCTTTCTCCTGCACAGGCATTGCTGTGGCTGAAACTTTCAGCCACATCCGGGGCATCTACAATGCCAGCCTCAAGAAATATTGTCTCATCACCTTCTTCCTCTTTGGCTTCGCACTTGGATTTTACCTGCTGTTGAAAGGCCTGGGGGTAGACCTTCTGTGGACCTTGGAGAAAGCCAAGAGATGGTGCGAGCGGCCGGAATGGGTCCACCTCGACACCACGCCCTTTGCCAGCCTCTTCAAAAACCTGGGCACCCTCTTTGGGTTGGGGCTGGCCCTCAACTCCAGCATGTACCGGGAGAGCTGCAAGGGAAAACTCGGCAAGTCGCTCCCCTTCCGCCTTGCCTGCATTGCGGCCTCCTTGGTCCTCCTGCACCTCTTTGACACTTTGAGACCCCCGTCCCAGATTGAGCTGCTCTTCTACGCTTTGTCTTTCTGCAAGAGTGCGACAGTTCCCTTTGCCTCTGCCAGTTTCATCCCCTACTGTCTAGCCCGGGTTCTGGGCCAGACACACAGGAAGTCTTTGTAAGGCATGTGGAGGCTTTGGTATTTAAAGTCAACAACCATGCAAAGGACTGGGGACTGCCAAAGCCTTCGGCATCCTGAGGCCAGAAGTGTTCACATCAGCCCCGGTAACCCTGTCTTTCTCCGCTATCTTAACCAAAAGGGTGAATTTTTAAATGCTTAGAGGGCTGTTTGAGAAAAACCTTGAGAGCTAGAAGTTGGGTCATTCTGGAATTTTCCCTGAAGGCCCACATGCCATTCTCCTGTCAGACATAGAAGAGCAAGCTCAGGCCAGAGATCCTGATTGAGAATTCTCTCTCTGTGCAGGATGCCCCCAGCTGGGTAAAGAGCACAGGGCATTTGCGAGGAAAAGAAAGAAGGACCAGGAGGAGGGGCAAGTGTTTTCTGTATTGAGCAAATCATAAGCCAAGCCGTGTTATGTCTGAGTCTTTAGAGGACACTCTTGACAACGGCAGACCACCTTAAAGTGTGTGCAATGAGCAGTCAGTTAAAGGCAGGAATTCTGCTTCCCGCTTTTCTCTGCTGGGTCCTGAATGGCTATGATGACTGTCACTATGTCTGTCTCCTCCTCAGCCTATGTCTGCGTTCCCTAGAATTCTCCACTGGTCCCCTGCCCTTGCGGCTGGACCCTCAGATGTCCTGCGGACAACTGTTTGGTGGTGCTTTTTGTAGGGTTAAGTGAAACTCTGAAATCTTGGGCGAAAGGGCAAATGGAGAGCCAGGATCCTCTCTCCAGAAGGTCACTCCGATGTTACTCATGATTCCTGGAGCAGAAATATGATTGCCTTCTCTAGCCCAAGTCAGCCAAGAACTCATTCTTACAGAAAAAGCCAGCTCCCCCGTGCCTGTTTTCCAACCTTCGCTGATTTGCAGAGTATATCTTCAAAAAGAAAAAAAATGTTGTAGCTATTTATTCAAAATGTCTTATTTTGCTATGAATTATACATATATTCTCATTCTCACCCATACATGCTCCCTGTTCCTAACATCTTTGAAAGCTACATGTATGTAGTATTTTTATTAAAAGAACATTTTATTTAAGAATGGAGTCTTGCTTATTACTCTATTTCATTTTGTCTTTATTATTTTTCTTTTTATTTTATGTGTATGGGTATTTTGTCTGCATGTGTGTCTGTGCACCATGTGCTTGCCTGTTGCGTACAGATTCCAGAAGAGGGCATCAGATCTCCTAGAATCAGAGCTACAGTTGTTGTGAGTTGTCATGTGCATGCTGGGAATTGAACCCAGTCCTTATAACACATGAGGAAATATCAAGCATGGTTGTACCCATCTGTAACACCAGCGATGGTGAGATGTGGGCTTAGCTTAGGAGGTGACATTCCAGGCCAGTGAGAGATCCTGTCTCAAAAGATGGAAGGTGTTTAAAAAACAATGCATGAAGCTACACACATACACCACACCACACCACACACACACACACACACACACACAGACAGACATACACACAGACACACACACACAAAGGAAAAGCAGATGATTGGAAAAGAGTTCTATCACAAGCTGGCTAAGAGGAACTTAAAGGGCACCTTCCCTCCTCGGAGGCTGACTTAAGGGCAGTTTATATAGGAAATAGGGATTGCAGACTGATGGGCACATAGCTGAAGATTTGTATCTTACTAATCACCAAGTAAGATGCCTTCAATTCCGCAAATCTCAAGAGCAAAGATCAGCTGAACTTAGTAGCACAAACCTTTACTCCCCAACATTCAGATTTGCTAGTTGAAGACTAACCTGAACTGCAGAGCAAATTCAAGGCCAGGCTGAACGATTTAGTGAGACCCTGTCTCAAAGTGAAAAAAATAAAAGGGCTGGGAGATGACTCCGTTGTTAAAGTTCTTGCTATGCTAGCGTCATGACCTGCGTTCGGTAATCAGCACCCATGTAAAAGCCAGGGGGCAGCGGCACATGATGTAATCCCATAGACGGGGAAGTGGAGTCAGGAGGATTCCTAGGGCATCCTGCCTATCAAGTCCAAAGGAAACTCCATTTCCCCAAATTCCAAAAGGCAGAAGGGACAAATACCTGTGGTGCTTATTGGCTCACCAAAGTGCATGCTGGCTGCCAGCTCCCTCTTATCACGAGTACATGGCACAGATCTCGAAGTCCATACCAGTATCTTAGCTCTTCCCATCTCCCCCACCTTAACCCCCCTCCAGCTCACGGGCTTCCCCACCCCTGCTATGCATTCTCCTTATAACCCTGCTATTTTGACTACTGCTCACTCGCTGTCTCCCTCCTCTTCCCATACTTTCCCTCTCTATATCTCTCTCCGTGTCTGTCTTCTGTACTCTATCTCCCTTCTCCTCCTCCTCCTCTCTCTCTCTGTTCTGTGATGGCCAAAGTTCTGTTTTATGTTTAAGTTACTCTGCTTTAGTGATCCAAAAAGCAAAAAACGCCTCTAATCTGTGAGCCCCATTTGCCCAAAGACAGACTTCCTGGAATGCTGGAGGCTGCTGCTCTTGTAAGATAACGAGCCATGTGTTTTCACTTCTGTAAACAACATGGGTTGCTCCAACTGCAGGATGTGCTCCATGTAGGCAGAAGCTACGTAGGCAGAGAGTATGCCAGGGTGCGTGCTTGCCCCATTGGATGGAAGGGGAAAGGACCAAGCTTTCACCTTTATAAGCACTGGACTGACATAATTCACAATCATTCTCTGGAAATCCCAGGTATGGACCTGGCCAGTGACCCTCATCCTGTCCAGTATATATAATAAAGTTTGCTTCAAATTTGGCTCAAATTTTGTAGTATTGGTCTTATTCTCACTGGATGGGACTAACAGTTCTCTCTCTCTCTCTCTCTCTCTCTCTCTCTCTCTCTCTCTCTCTCTCACTCACTTTCTCGCTCTCGCTCTTTGCTGCTCCTGTTTCTCTCATGGCCAGGTCCAGAGTGCTGGCCACGTCCTGTCTATTACCTTCTCTGTTCTAGACTCTTCCAGATGCCTCTGGATGTTCTCTCTCTCATATCTACAGTAA
The DNA here is from genome assembly GCF_000317375.1 of Microtus ochrogaster. NCBI lineage: Eukaryota > Metazoa > Chordata > Mammalia > Rodentia > Cricetidae > Microtus > Microtus ochrogaster. The sequence goes on from NW_004949142.1 coordinate 966,879, forward strand.
AACATTCCCTTCAGCTGTACCAAGGAATGACCATGTCAGTTTATACACTATATATATATAGTCTGTTTATACACTATATATATAGTCTGTTTATACACTATATATATAGTCTGAGCTGGTGAGTTCCAGATTCAAAGAGATCCCACCTCAAAAAAAAAAAAAATAAGGTAGAGAGTAATTGAGGAAGACTTCTGTTACACACACACACTCTCTCTCACACACACACTCATATCAAAGGTTGGGGATCTAGCTTAGTGACCAGAATATCTAGTGTATGTAAGACTGTTATAGAGATGGATACTTTGTACTGAATCTTGGTTTTAGGTCAAATTTTGTTATATGTATATTTCTGCTCTTGGTTAAAGTATCGTGTTTGTGTAGCTCATTTAAGCATGTAATGTATAATTAAAAATATAGGTTAATAGATAATCATCTATAATAGTCAAGCTTGTAGTCATGTTGGTTAGATTTTGTAGGTTTATAGAGATATTTCAGTTAGATAGATATTCTTTAAATCTTTCAGAGACCTTCAGAATATGGCATTTAAAATGTTTAAGAACTTAAGACTTTTCATGACAATGAGACACATCTGCTCCTGGCAGCAACAAGCTACTTTAAGAGGAAGATGGACATTGAAGAGGCTCTTTATGGAGTTGGTTAGCCATTTGGGCAAGAAACTGCTCTTGCCTGGACTGCTTGACTGGACATGCAAGACCCACAGAGAAATGACTGCTGAACTTGCCTAAAGGTGAGATGATCCTTTGGGGTTCCTGCTTCATGAAAGAGTCTGCAAGACAGGCCAGGCGATGGTGGCGCACGCCTTTAATCCCAGCACTCGGGAGGCAGAGGCAGGCGGATCTCTGTGAGTTCGAGACCAGCCTGGTCTATAGAGCTAGTTCCAGGACAGGCTCAAAAGCCACAGAGAAACCCTGTCTCGAAAAAACAAAACAAAGCAAAAAAAAAGAGTTTTATTTCCTGAAATTCTTCTGGTCCCATTTTCCCACGTGCAGCTCCTGACATGTTATACAATGGGCAGGCTAGGTGGGCGGGGCACCTCCCAGAAGGCTCGCTTGCTGATACTAAACTCACCTGCTAATTATTGTGAAAGACAAGGGTCAGATGAGGTTAAGTGGGCAGGCAGACCACAAGCTAGCTGTGCTGCCAAGCTTCAGAACTACAAAGATAGAGTTGGCCCAGACAGCATACTAGTTACCAGACCACAGGTCAGCCAGAGTTGTTCAGGGATCACATTGCAACTTGAGGGAGTGTGGGGGCAGAGCCACAGCCAAGTGGGGCAATAGTTATTGCGTGCAAGAGTGGATGAGTGAGTGGGGGCAGGACAAGACAAGTGGCTGCTGTCAGCAAAGATTGGGTTATAGGTAAAGAAAGCCCAAGGCCGCTCAGCTCAAAACACCCAGAAACCTCAGGGGAACTACAGCAAGTTTCTGTTGGACAATTTATTTCATCTTGGTTCACAATCCCACCTCCAAAGCCTCCCCCTATCCCCCTCATAACCATCACGTTGCACTGCCTGTGGCAAGAGCTGACTGATTGCCCCAGACTCCTGGAACGTGTTTATTTCAGGAGGGTGGATTTTCAAACTAGCCTAGGGTTCTTCAGCAGGGCTAAGCCTATCTGAGATACTAATGGTCCCAGGGAGAAGGGTGTTGGCTCTCATCTGTCTAAATGAACCCTCAAGGGGCTGGAGAGATGGCTCAGAGGTTAAGCGAATTGCCTGTTCTTCCAAAGGTCCTGAGTTCAATTCCCAGCAACCACATGGTGGCTCACAGCAATCTGTAATGGGGTCTGGTGCCCTCTTCTGGCCAGGAGGCATACACACAGACAGAATATTGTATACATACTAAATAAATAAATACATATTTTTAAAAAATGAACCCTCAACTCGGGTTTGGGACCTACACTTGATGCTCCAAACTCCTGCTCCTTGCCAGAGGATGCTGGCAGAATGTGAAGCACCCGGATGTCCAGTTGTGCCCTGGGAAGCACACCAGCAGCAGATGGCGCTCATCAGCATGCTGTGGGAGTTATCTCTGTCTACAGTTAGCTACATCCTCTCAACATCGCCGGGAAGTTACTGCCATTTAACCTTACATCACACGTGCTCATACACAGAGCGGCTGAGGAGCTAGTCACAATGGTGGGACCAGTTTAACAACCAGGCAGTCTTGAAACTGGAGAGGTGGTCTGGTGGTTAAGAGCACTGACTGCTCTTCCAGAGGACCCAGGTTCAGGTCTCAGCACCCACACTGGTGACTCACAACTGCCTCTAACTTCAGTTGCAAGGGATCCCTTCTAGCCTCTTTGGGCACCTGAGCATGCTTCTCAGGAAGGGATTCATGGGTGGTGCTATCACCCGGTTAAAAAAGAAAATCAGTAGAGCTGGAGAGATGGCTTAGAGGCCTAGAGCTCCGGCCACGCTTCCAGAGGTCCTGAGTTCAATTCCCAGCATCCACATGGTGGCTCACAACAATCTGAATGAGATCTGGTACCCTCTTCTAGCCTGCAAATGTTTATGCAGGCAGAACACCATATACATAAATAAATAAATAAATAAATAAATAAATATCTATTTAAAAAAATCAGTGACAACAATCAAACACATGGGAAGGTTGCAGGCCGTGAGGAGTAGCTCCATTATTGTTTTGCCAAGGGATCAGGTTGTCAAACAGCCTTAGAAGTATTTATAGCTATACCCATAGATCTGTGCTGCTCTCGGTCTTGACCAGAAAAGTTTCTTGCAGTGAGCATCCCTTAACAGAAACTTACATATAACTGGTCAAAGAGCTGAGAATAAGGAACTCTATGTGAACTGTCTATATTTATAAGTACATGGTGGCATGTCACAATACTGGCTGATACAAAAAGAAACTATAACATATGTTGTTATGGCCTGGGTATTTGTGCCACCCCAGAACTCATATGTTGAACCCTTCAATGGGATTTGGAACTGAGATTAGTAAGTCATGATGTAGATGGGCCTTTTTGATAAGTTTATTGATGAGACACCAGAGAACTTGCTCTCTTTCTGTGACAGGTAAGAACACAGGCAGCCATGTACACACGAAGAAAAAGCCCTCACCAGACCTGACCAGTGTGATATCTGAATGGAAAAAAAAGAAAAGAAAGAAAGAGGAAGTAAAGACTGCTCCTAAGTGTGGTAGAGGAGAAGATTTATTCTAGATAAAAATGGAGAGAGCACCCATGCACAAAACTCAAGTCCAAATGGATTAAAGATCTCAATATCAGTCTGAACACACTGAACCTGATAGAAGA
>NW_004949142.1:971177-972782 GCF_000317375.1 Microtus ochrogaster
AGGAGACAGAGACAGAGACCCACATCGGAGCACTGGACAGAAATCTCAAGGTCCAAATCAGGAGCAGAAGGAGAGAGAGCACTAGCAAGGAACTCAGGACTGCGAGGGGTGCACCCACACACTGAGACAATGGGGGTGTTCTATTGGGAACCCACTAAGGCCAGCTGGCCTGGGTCTGAAAAAGCCTGGGATAAAACCGGACTCGCTGAACATAGCAGATAATGAGGACTACTGAGAACTCAAGAACAATGGCAATGGGTTTTTGATTCTACTGCACGTACTGGCTTTGTGGGAGCCTAGGCTGTTTGGATGCTCACCTTACTAGACCTGGATTGAGGTAGGTGGTCCTTGGACTTCCCACAGTGCAGGGAACCCTGATTGCTCTTCGGGCTGACGAGGGAGGGGGACTTGATTGGGGGAGGGGGAGGGAAATGGGAGGCGGTGGCGGAGAGGAGGCAGAAATCTTTAATAAATAAATAACATTAAAAAAAATGGAGAGAGCATAGCCAGAAGCAGAGACCTGGGAGAGGCGGGAGTGAACCAGACCAGACTGGTCTATGTGAGGAGGGCGAAGGGAGAGGAGTCCAATGAAGACAGGTATCATGGGCTAAGGAATTGGCATAGCCAACATAGTTATCTAGGGGCCAGAAGAGCTGCAGGCAGGGAAGCCCAGCCCTATAGCTGAGCTGCAGATTTCAGGATAGGGGGCTGGGTATGCCAGCCAGGAGGGCCCTGGAGCAGGGGAGACCGGGTGATGCTGGGAAAACCTGGCGGACAGCACCCGCTTTGCTATGTTAATGGAAAATTAACATAGCTATTGCCCTGGGCTGGAGATCGTGACCTGACTGTGGACTTCTAGCCATGGAAGAACCAGAAGACCCTAACTTGGGTTAAGTCTGTGATATTTTGTCATAGCAACTCATACTGACGAACATGACTCAGACATTTTGGCCGTTCCAGTCTCTTGGACGCCCTCTCTCATGCTCTCTTGGACCTGGCTCCTCCCTTGGGCCCCTGGCCTCTTGACCTTCCCACTGCCTTCCTCCTGTCCCGTCTCTCCCAGACACCTCTTCCTCTTGCTGTCCCACGTATCTATAGCATACTTTCTGCTCACTTTAGGAGTAATCCTGTCCTCAGTTTCTCTCTTTTCTTCCTTCTCCCCCAAGCCTGTGGGCTGGAGTCCAATCCCCTGGACACTCACGGTAAGAGAGGACCCACTCTTGCCAGTTGGCCTCTGACCTCCTTAAACATGCCATAGCATGTGTAAGTCCTCACACATACACACTAAATAAATACATAAATGTAAATTTTGTTTGTTTGTTTTGTTTCAAGACAGGATTTCTCTGTATAGCTTTGGAGCTGTCCTGGAACTCACTCTGTAGACCAGGCTGGCCTGGAACTCACAGAGATCAGGCTACCTCCGCCTCCCAAGGGCTGATATTAAAGGCATGCACCATTTCCACACAGGATAAATGTAAATTATTTTAAAGATTTAAATAAAAACCCTACAAAGGTGGTGTCTTAGTTGGGGTCACTATTGTTGTAACAAAACATTATGACCAAAGGCAACTTGGGGAGGAAAGGGTTTCTTTTTTTTTTTTTTTT
>NW_004949142.1:973617-974831 GCF_000317375.1 Microtus ochrogaster
GTTTAAATGAATACAATTTGTGTGTTGTTATTTCGGGGCATAAGCTAGCCAGGCGGCCCGGGGTGCTGGGGACGCAGCCCCGCCGCTTATATTACAACACCACCCCAGCCTTTAAGCTGCTTTTTTCCAGAACCCAGGACCACCAGCCCAGGGACAGCACCACCCACAATGGGCTGGTCCCTCCCCCCAGCAATCACTAAGAAAATGACCTACAGATCCACCCACAGTCTGTTCTTCTAGAGACATTTTAAATTGATGTTCTCTCCTCTCAGATGATATTAGCTTTTGTCATAAAGCTATCCAGCACAGACGGGTTTTGCTGCTGGTGATTTGTTCATTTGTTTGTTTGTTTGTTTTTGAGACAGGGTCTCACTATGTAGCCATGGCTGACCTGGGATTTGCTGTGTTCACCAGGCTGATGACATCAAATTGACAGCAATCCGTCTGCCTCTACCCCCTAAATGCTAGGATTAAAGGCATGGCCACCACGTTGGGTGGGTATCCATTTTGTTATTGACAAGTGCTATTTCTCTGAAGGGCTACGCTACACTTGGTTGACTTACGACTCAGTTGGTGGACGTTTGAGTTGTTTCCACTTTGAGCTTCCTGTGACTAACACTGCTGTGACTATCTGCACAGCCGTATGATGTCATGTCCCTTGGGAGTGCCCTCAGGAATGGAAATGTCTGGTCCAAAATTGAACCTTGTAAGGAACTGCCAGCCTGTCTGGGGTTTTGCCTCCTCTCTGAATTTTCCAGATCACACCTATATCAGGACTTTTTCCACTTCTTTGCTTTGCAAAAGATTTGGTCAAGGAAGCCAACTGGAACTCCCCCGACTGTCACCAGCAATGGAGTTCCGCTATATGGGCCGAGGCCATTTCATTTGCGGGCCCATCTGGACATTTGAAGTCCCAGCCCTAATCAATCGAGCCATTTGTAACCTGTCGGAAGATGCCGACTACTGGTTGAAACCCATGACTTTAACTGCTGAATTCCTAATATTTATTGATTTTGCTCTGTAGTAATTGCTGAAGCAGACAGATGCATTTGAGGCCTGCGCATGTAGATAAAATAGGACGGTAGTGTTGGTACCTAAGAGTTCTTCAAAAGCCTCTTGTAGCCGGGCAGTGGTGGCGCACGCCTTTAATCCCAGCACTCGGGAGGCAGAGGCAGGCAGATCTCTGTGAGTTCAAGACCAGCCTGGTCTACAAA
>NW_004949142.1:976031-977512 GCF_000317375.1 Microtus ochrogaster
TGCCAGATCTCATTACAGATGGTTGTGAGCCACCATGTGGTTGCTGGGAATTGAACTCAGGACCTCTGGAAGAGCAGTCAGTGCTCTTAACCGCTGAGCCATCTCTCCAGTCCCCCAGGAAATTGTTTTAAGAGGAGAAAGTGAGTTAAGCAGCAGCATTCATCTTCGCTTCCTGACTCCGGACGTGATAGGACCAATCATCACCTCACCGTTCCTACTGCCGCCTTCCCCAGTGATGGACCACACCCTCAAGTCATAATTCAGAATAAACCCTCCCTCCCTTAAGGAGGTTTTTATCAAGGTTTCTGCCACAGCTACGAGAATTTTAACTAATACAGACCAGGTCTTTAATCGGCCAAGGTCTTCCTTGTCAGTCCATTTTACCCCTCCCACCTGCTGCTGCACGGGGTGCTGCACGCACCAGTCTCTGCAGAACACCACTGCAGAGTGCTCCTGGTTCTGAAGCCTTGGGTAGGATCCAGACAGGTATCAGAGAGGATTCAAAGATGTGGATTCAAAGACGTGAATGTGGGAACCGCAATCTTAGCCTGGCTCTCCACACTCAGTCAACAGTGTATTGGTCACAGTTGGTACCAACCCATCTCTAGAAATAGGCGCTTCCTCATTTCCAAAGCAGTGAGAGATGCGTGTGTCTAGAAACGCAGGAAGAGCAAATGACTCCCAGCACAATGACTCCATCAGACTCTTCCACCTGTGGGCTGGGCTGAGGTCAACCCATTTTAAGAAACAGAAGACTCTGGGAACTTCCTGCTCTTTTAGAGCTCTTTTTCTACATCGAATTTAGGGCTCCCTCTCAGGTATAGGTTTCTTTCTTTGGGGACAGGAAGATGTTTAGTCCTAAGGGAGAGATTGGGAGGGAGGGTGGAATTGAAACAAACAAGGGGGTGTTGGGGGGGGGGGGTGTTGGGGGCGAGCCGGACAGAGTGAAGAAGTCTTAGATGAAAATACACTACTCAAGCTACTTGCTGCAGCTGGGGTCAAAATCCCTGCCTCGTGCACACTAGGCCCGCACTCTGCTACTGAGCCACATCCCTAATCATTCTCTCAAGTTTTAGTTGGTGCGAAGCCACCTGGGAAACCTGGGTTAGAGGAGACAAAGCTAAAACATGCCGTTGTCTTTGTAGGTAAGGAAATCCTCACAGCATTGCCTAGACACCATCATGCCTATACAAAATGTCTTAAAACAAAACAAAAGAGAAAAGTGACTCTCAAAGAACAGTTGCTTCCTATGGACACTTTTATATGTCAAAATTGGAGAGGACATTACTGATAGAGGTCATGAATATGCAATCCCTTGTCACAGACAATGATGGGACCTGAGATAGCAATAATGTCAGGGCTAGAACACAGAGACTAAATCAATGAGAAATGGCCGGGCGGTGGTGGCGCACGCCTTTAATCCCAGCACCCGGGAGGCAGAGGCAGGCGGATCTCTGTGAGTTCGAGACCAGCCTGGTTTA
>NW_004949142.1:977947-983930 GCF_000317375.1 Microtus ochrogaster
AGAGAGAGAGAGAGAGAGAGAGAGAGAGAGAGAGAGAGAGAGAGAGAAGCACACACATAACATATCACCCATTTGGAAGTCAGAGGGGTAAGTTGTGGGAGTTGGTTGTCTCCTTTCAACATGTGGGTCCCAGGATCAAATTCAGGCTATCAGGATTAGGGCAAGCACCTTTATCTGATGAGCAATTTTGCCAGCCCTCTTTTTTCTTTAAAGGCAGAGTTTCATGTAGCCCAACTGGGATGTAGGGTATCAAACTTACTATGTAGCTCAAGAGGACCTTGAACTTCTGAGGGGAAGAAAGTGGGGGTTGTTCTTGCAGTTGACCAAACAACCCTCTTCCAGTTCTCTTAACGTCGGAGATTCATTGCTCTAAATTTGAAAATATTCCAATCAGATCTGGCTGTGAAAGCAACCAGAGTCACTGCATCTGTGTTCATACAAGTAAAAGCACCGTGAGCTCCAGAGTCAGAGACCCCAACATGATGCATGCTGTTACCTACAGATGCAGACCACGCTGGACCCCAGAAAGACTGAGCATCTCGGCCAAAGTTTGGGTGAGATGAGCCAAGTCTGACACAGCCTGCTGTTGTAGGAGTTAGTGGAGGGATCAGCTATTTCCCCAGAGGCTCTGGACATACTTAACTCTGTTGATAAAGTCACCAAGGAGAACGAGCAAAACAAAACACAACGTAGTGAAGACAAACTCTGCGTAACCCTGCTCAGATTTGACTTCTCAGAGATGGGGATCAAATGCATACTACGTTCATTCGTCTTTCCTTCCTTCCTTCCTTCCTTCCTTCCTTCCTTCCTTCCTTCCTTCCTTCCTTTTCTTCATTCTGTAGCCCAGCCTAGCCTTGTGCTCACTATATAGCCCAAACTGGTCTAAAACGTGCAATCCTCCTGCCTCACTCTCCTAAATGCTGGTATTACAGGGAAAACTACCATTCCTAACTCATGTTTTTCCTTTTCTTCTCTTCTTCCCCTCCCCTTCCTCTCCCCCCTCCCCTCCTCATCCCCCTTATTCCCTTTACCCCTCCCTTTTATTTGCAGTGCTGGGAACTAAATCCAGGGCCTTGCAAATGCTAGGCAAGGACTCTACCACTGAGCCTCTCTTTTGCTGTCACTCAACCACAGAACTCAGTGTCGGTACTGTTTTAATATATGTATTTTAATTTCCATTAGCTACTAACATGGAGATCCCAACTTAATTGTGTTTCACTAAGTTAAGGTTGAAGAAAAAAATAACCTCCCATGCTGAAGAGCTGTCTGACCTTAAGGATTCTCCAGAGCTAGGCAGTGGTGGTGTATGCCTTTAATCCCAGCGCTCGGGAGGCAGAGACAGGCAGATCTCTGTGAGTTCGAGGCAAGCCTGGTCTAAAGAGCGAGTTTCAGGATAGGCTCTAAAACTACAAAGAAACCCTGTCTCGAAAAACAAAAGAAAACAAAAAAGAATTCCCTGGAGCTGGGTGCTAGTGACACACGCCTTTAGTACCAGCACTCAGAGGCAAAAGCCGGAGGACCTCTGCAAGTTCAAGGCCAGCCTGGTCTACAAAGTGAGTTCCAGGACAGGCTCCATAGCTACTGAGAAACCCTGTCTCAAAAAACCAAAACAAAAAAAAAAAAAGAAGAAGAAGAAAAATATTAAGTAGCAACATTCCCTCCAGTGAACATGTGCTTGTTTTCTGGTTGTTAAATATTATCTCATATTCAAGATACACTGCTTTAAAAATATTCTATATACAAGGCTAGGGATGTAGCTCAAGTTGGTAAAGTACTTGACTAGCATACAGGAAACCTGGGTTTGACCCTCAGGACCACTTCAAGTGGTGACAAACGCCTGTCACTCAGCATTTGGGAGATGGCGGCAGGAGAGCCTAAGATCAAGGTGACATTCAACTATCTAGCAAGTTTGAGGCCACTCTAAGCGACACGAAAGCCTGTCTCAAAGCAGATAAATAAGCGTCAGTGGGATGCCTGGATATCCTGTCCCCAGGCTTCATGCCTGAGTGTGAGCCCCAGGCCCACACAGTGGAAGGAACGTACTGGCTTCCACAAACTGACCTCTGATCCCCACATCCCACTGTGGCATGCACACCTATACATTATTCAATAAAATGTTATCATCGTTGAAATAGAGTGAAGAGGGCTGGAGAGATGGCTCAGTGGTTAAGAGCATTGCCTGCTCTTCCAAAGGTCCTGAGTTCAATTCCCAGCAACCACATGGTGGCTTACACCCATCTGTAATGAGATCTGGTGCCCTCTTCTGGCCTGCAGGCAGAGTACTGAGAATACTGTATACATAATAAAGAAATAAATCTTTTTTTTTTTTTTTTGGTTTTCGAGACAGTGTTTCTCTGTGGTTTTGGAGCCTGTCCTGGAACTAGCTCTGTAGACCAGGCTGGTCTCGAACTCACAGAGATCCACCTGCCTCTGCCTCCCGAGTGCTGGGATTAAAGGCGTGCGCCACCACCGCCCGGCAAGAAATAAATCTTTAAAAAAAAAAGAAATAGAGTGAAGAGAATGGATCAGAAGTGAAGAGCTCCAGTGGCCCTCCCAGCAGACCCGAGTTTGATTCCCAGTCACACCATCTGGAACTGTCAGACAGCGGGGACTGTGGCGGACACAGCAAATGGCCACACCATCCCTGAAGGCCCTCACACAGTCCCGCCCTGGGCATTTCTGCACCAACACACGCTTTACTATGTTCTTGTTGCTTCTGCAAGACCCTGAGAGTCGAGGCTGGGGCCACCTAGGCCCCTATGCCAAAAGGACGGAGCCGTTCCCTTATTTGGCATTTGGCCCAGTTCCAGTATTTTGCTCTTATAAATAGTACATGAAGATCTTTGTGAAAATTACATTTTTCCCATTTTTTGGGGGGGTTATTACTGCCTTGGGGTATAGTCTCAGAAATTAGTGGGTCATAGGTTTGAGGTTGCACTGCTCTTAGTGCCCACTTGTCAGAACATTCTCCAGGCAATCGGTGGTATATTTGAGCATTTTGAACTTTTATTTTTCAGTACTGTGTTCATTTTTGTGTGTATGTGGGGTTTTTTCAGACAGGGCTTCTCTGTGTAGCCCTGGCTGTTCTGGAACTCGCTCTGTAGACCTGGCTGGCCTCAAACTTACAGAAGTCCGCCTGCCTCTACCTCCTGAGCACTGGGATTAAAGGCCTGTGCCTCCACTGCCCAGCGACCGTATCCATTTCTGAAAACCATATGACTTCAGTTTTCCTTAAGGCTCCTAACATGGCAGGACTTTTGCCAGCTTTTCCTAAATTTCCGCGAAAATACAATCAGGCATTTTGAATGTTTGACCAGGCTTTTCCCCAATAACACAAAATAAGACTTAACTTCCTCTTTTTTTCCCTCTTCTTCTCTTCCTTCTCTCTTCCTCTTCTTCCTTCAGCGGGGAAAAGAAGTTGGGAAATGTCAAAACATAGCCAACACAGTAAAGCCAGAGCAGTCTTTTAGTGGCTGCGCAGGGACATCCTCCAGCCAGCTCAGCTGGAGGTGACGGCTACTCGCCCCCCAACACACACACACACACACACACACACTAGACAATCGGATCCTTCCGCATGCCAAGCAAGGACTCTGCACAGCCCACGGCCCTAGCCTTATTTATTTACTTATTTTGTTTGGGTTTTGGGAGGAGTGGGATTGTTGTTTATTTTGATTGTGTGTTCTGGACTGTTTTTCTTTTTTTTATATCAATAAAGAATTTTTAGAATTTTTTTTTTACCTATTTCATGTGTGTCACATGTTTGCACCCAGGTGTGTATGCCATGGTGAACATGAAGTCAGAGGCCAGTTTGCTGGTTCTATCCTTCTCTATGGGTTCCAGGGCTGGGATTTCATCAGGCTTGGCAGCAAGGATCTTTACCCACTGAGCCATCTCACCAGCGCAGTTCTTACCACCATGGAAGCTTTACCTAAAAGAAGCACAGGCCACAAATGTCACACACAGAATTTCCTAAGTTCCTGACTCGGAAGTCTGTCCCTGGACTTCATTTTCAAAAGTGGCAATGATTTCCAAAAACGGATTCATTTTCTCGTGGACATTCTACAGATGCTGCCTGTTCACAGTCTTATTCCATAAAGGAATTAATTCTTCCAGTTAAAGGCTAGCTGGGATCAGCCAGGCAGCGGGGGCATGCATCTTTAATCCCAGCACCCTGGAGCATTGTCGGTTCGAGGCCAGCCTGCTCTACAGAGTTCCAGGATAGGCAGGCTATACAACGAAACCCTATCTTGAAAAAAACCAAACAAAAGCTACCTGGCATCAAATGAACATAAACACGGAGGCGTTGCCTTCACAGCTAAGGGGGCTGTGGAATTAAATGCAAAGAAGACAAGAGGGAACTGGAGAGACGGCTCAGCAGTTGAAGGCCCTTGCTGCTCCTGCAGAGACCCAGGTTTGGCTGCCAGCACTGACGCTGAAGCTCACAGACATCTGCTACGCCCAAATTCTGGAACCGAATCACCACCACAAGACCGACTCTGATGAAAAAAACGGAGTCTTTATTCATGAGTTAACTCGGGCCCCTCCATCCATCTGAAGTGGCAGCAGCGATAGTAGCTACAACAGCAACACTAAGAACAGCACAAGAGCGACCCAGAGCAGTAAATAAATAGATAAATAAATAAATAAATAAATAAATAAATAAATAAATAAATAAATAAATAAATAAAATATGGAGGTTTATATAGGGGCAGAGGCCCCGGGCATTCCAAGCCTCAGGGCTTGTGATTGGTTGCCCCCTAGTGGTACGAGGCTTCGGATTGGCTGCCCTCCAATGATGGACTGGAGCTTTCCAGGCCTGAGAATTCCCAACTGCCAGGAACTGCCTGAGGCTCTGATTGGTTCATTTTCCCTGTTCAGGGATTGGCTGGTTTTGAGTCGGGGCAGAAATGGCTCTTTCTAGGGCCAAACTATAATTTTTTCTCTGATTCTTTCTACCTTTTTAACTCTAATTTTGGGGCAAAGGCAAATATCTTTGGTATGTCCTGAATCTTGGGGCTTAGTGAGTTCTTTTGGTCCTAGTTTGAGGGTCTGGGAGCTTCTCTCTGGCTCTAGTTTTGGGGACAAAGTGTCTCTTCCCCTGGCTCTGGTCCTAGTTTGAGGGTCTGGGACCTTTTCTCTGGCTCTAGGTTTGGGGACAAGGTGTCTCTTTCCCTGGCTCTGGACCGGGAGCCAGGATGCCAGGGGTTGTGCTAGGACTTCGGACTCACTGAATCTGTGAGGTCCTGGGCCTCTCACAACCTTAAATCCAGATGATCTGAACCCTTTGGCATCCATAGGCACAACATATACATGGCACACAGACACACACACAGTGGTGGCACGCGCCTTTAATCCCAGCATTTAGGAGGCTGAGGCAGGCGGATCTCTGTGAATTCAAGGCCAGCCTGGTCTAGAAAGTGAGTTCCAGGACGTCCAGGACTACAAAAGAAACCCTGTCTGGAGGCAGAGAGATGACCCTGATAGGTCCGTAGGGGTGGCAGGTATTAGGAGGAATTTTCTTTGTTGGAGTAGGTGTGGCTTTATTGAAGGAGGTACACGGCTTGGGGTGGGCTTTGAGGTCCGAGAAGCTCAAATAAGGCCTAGTGTCTCTGTTTCTTGGTGCTGCCTGCAGATCAAGGATCACTCTCAGCCCCTTCTCCAGCGATGTGTCTGCCGGGGTGCTGCCACGCCCATCATGACAATGAAAGTCTGAACCTCTGAGCCAGTCCCAGTAAAACGTTTTCCCGTATAAGGCTTGCCATGGTCATAGTGTCTCTTTGTAGCAATAGAACCCAAACCAAGACAGGAAGTGTGGGTTTTTTTAAAATATTTATTTATTTATTATGTATACAATATTTTGTCCGTGTGTATGCCTATAGGCTAGAAAAGGGCACCAGACCTCATTACAGATGGTTGTGAGCCACCATGTGGTTGCTGGGAATTGAACTCAGGACCTTTGGAAGAGCAGGCAATGCTCTTA
>NW_004949142.1:984855-987949 GCF_000317375.1 Microtus ochrogaster
GGTTGTGAGCCACCATGTGGTTGCCGGGAATTGAACTCAGGACCTTTGGAAGAGCAGGCAATGCTCTTAACCACTGAGCCATCTCTCCAGCCCGGTTTGAGGTTTCTTATGCTCAGGATTCACCGCCCAGTGAGTCAGTTGACTTCCTGTCACCTGCAAGATAAAGCACTCTCAGCTCCTGTACCACATAGTCTGCATGCTGCCTTGCTCCCCCTTCGTGATCATAACGGATCGAACCTCTGGAACTGTAAATGAGCCACCCTTGATTAAATGTTTCCTTTATAAGACTTGCCATGGTCATGGTGTCTCTTCACAGCAACAGAACCCTAACTAACACACCATACATATAAAATAAAGGCAAATAAAAAGAGAAGGAAAAAAGGAGCAACCAAGCATTATGGTACGGGCCTTTAATCCCAGCACTCGGGAGGCAGAGGCAGGTGGGTCTCTGAGTTCAAGGCCAGTCTGGTCTACAGAGCTGCAGGACAGCCAGGGCTATACAAAGAAACCCTGTCTTGAAACCCCCCCCCCAAAAAAAAATAGAAGAGAGAGGGAGAGAGGAAGAGAGGGAGAAAGGAAGGAAGGAAGGAAGGAAGGAAGGAAGGAAGGAAGGAAGGAAGGAAGGGAGAGGGAGAGAGCCTGGGGAGACAGTCCATCCATAAAGCATTTGCCATGCAAGCATGAGGACCCATGCACACACGTGTACCAACACAGGCGGGAATCTGTACACATACACACAGAAAGAGAGGAGGAAGAGAGGGAAGGAGGGAGGGGAAATAATTTCCAGAAGGCTACAATTTACTCCTTGTTTCCCTGCTCATGTTTTGGAACGTTATGTTCCATGTTTTAGACACCAGGAAACCATGCCTACCTGATTGAACAAGGGCTCTTTCAGCCTTTTTGCTTCTTTTATCTAGTTATGTCACTAACCAAATAACTTGGAGGCAGGGTCCAGACTGGCTTCATCAGACCTCTGCTTACTGAGCTACATCCCCAGCCCTTCTGAGGCTTCCGCCAGAGGCCTCTGCAAGCATGGACTCACAGCGCCCCCTGCTGTTCCATCACAAGAGATGGGCTGTTGGGACTCCATTGCTGAAGGACCCTGATCCGGGCTATACAGGCAGGAGAAACTGAACCGCTTTGTGCGACATCACAGACGAGCTCACTGACATCATCACAACATGGGGCAAGGAAAGGAAAGCAAGGGCCTGAACTTGACCACAGTGAAGGTTTTCAGCCTTTCTGAGCCAAGTAGACCCCCGCCAAAAAAAAACAAAAAACAAAAAACCAGGAAGGAAGAAGAGAAGAAGAGAGAAGAGAGAGGGGCATCAAAACCAGAAAACTATGTTCATTTAATACTGTCTGTTAACCAGGCTCACAGGAACAAGGAAGGAAACCGAGCTGAGGATAAAGTGTGGGAACTAGGGGCTTACCTTTAGATCCCCATGAAGATTAATCTCCGGGGTCTAGGAAGGTAACCCGGAGGGTAAGAGCATTTGCTGCACAAACATGAGTACCAGAGATCAAAGCCCTCACACTGAGGGGGGAAATCTGTGTGACTGCGCATGCCCGTAACCCCAGCACTGGGAGTAGAGACAGGTGGTCCCTCGCGGTCACTGGGCAGCTGGCCTAAGTGAAATAGTGAGCTTCCGGCTCAGAGGGAGAGACCGTCTCAAGGGAGCATAGAGGACAGGGATGGAGACACCTGACATGGTGGAGTGCAGAGGAGATGGAGGAGACACCCTTCCTGTGCTTTCCTGTGTACATACATGGAAAAGAATAAACCGTGGCTTCTCAGTTACAGCATACCTTGTGTGCCTCCCTGGACGAGAGGCTCACAACAACATTGCAGTGGAAAGTTTCCCAGCTGAAGCTGGAAAATAACTTGGGTATTTTCCCTGCCAGACTCACCCAACAGCCCCAGGGCCCAAAACTACTTATCCGACCCTGAGAAATTCAAGACAGAGTTTCTCGGTAGCTTTGGACTCTCTCTTGTAGACCAGACTGGCCTCGAACTCACAGAGATCCGCCTTCCTCTGCCTTCTGAGTGCTGGGATTAAAGGTGTGCACCACCACCATCCGGTGAGCATGGTAGCTTATGTGTTCTTTTTAAGTACTTTATCAGACATATCACTGAGCAGCCAGATGGCCCCACGGCTCAGTGAGGGCTTAGGAACCAGGCTGTTGCCCAAAGTTGTGCCTCCAAGCCAGGCACACTGCTACACACCTGCAGTCTCAGTACTGGGGAGACAGAGGCAGGAAGATCCCTGCAAATTTAGACCAGTCTGGGCTAGATGTAGGATATCCTGTTTCAGAAAGAGAGGAAGGGGGGGAGGGAGGGAGTGAAGGGGCTCAGCCAAGCCTCTCCCTCTGTCCTCACCTGTGAATTGGGGACGGCAATAGGACCTATCAAAGAGGGTTCTTAGGAAGAGTAAATAACTGTGTTTTTGTTTGTTTGGGGTTCGTTTGTTTGATTGTTTCAGTGGAGAGAGAAAACCCAGGACCCTGTGCATGCCAGTCACACACTAACACTAAGCAAATGTCGCTCCCTCAAGTGAGTCAAGAGTTTTTTGCTTTGAGACAGGTTGCACTGTTACCCAAGCTGGTCCCATACTCCTGGGTTTAGGTAATTCTATTGCCTTAGTCTCTTGGGCTCTGGGATTACAGGTGTTAGCCACAGTGTCCCAGATCACAAGGGGTTACCCATTCCCAAATAAGAAAAGATGTCAGCCTATGGAGTCAGAAGAAACAGCCCAGGCAGGCCTGGTGCTGCTCACCTGAAGTCCGCTACTGAGAAGGACGTCAACTTGGAGAGCTGCCTAGGTTACAGAGTGACCTTTCTAAAAGATTGAGAGGAGAGGGGAGAGGAGGGCATGGGAGGGGAGGAAGGGGAGAGAAGAGGGAGATGAGGGCAGGGGAGGGGAGGAAGGGGAGAGAAGAGGGAGATGAGGGCAGGGGAGGGGAGGAAGGGAAGGATAGAAAAGAGGGGAGAGGAGGGCAGGGAAGGGGAGAGAAGAAGGGAGGGGAGAGGAGGGTAGGGAAGGGGAGGGAAGAAGGGAGGGGAGAGGAGGGTAGGGAAGGGGAGAGAAGAAGG
>NW_004949142.1:988166-989323 GCF_000317375.1 Microtus ochrogaster
AGGGAAGGGGAGGGAAGAAGGGAGGGGAGAGGTAGCAGCTTCATGCTAAGTCTTCTTCCAGCTGTCACATTTGAAGAGTCATGGACAACGCACAACTTCTAGACTCTGAGCACCTTTGAGGCAAACAGTTTGCAACTCTGGAATTTAAAGGAGAGATTTAGGGTGGCCATCCTGCTGGAAAGGGAGCCTGCTGGCCTGTTTCCAGAGTTTGGTCTGTTCAGCACTAATGGTCAAGATGCCGGACATCAGGGACCAGACCCTCCCCAGGACTCCTTCTTCTCTGTCGTAATATTTTCCACTTCCATGTTTCATTTTCTTTCTTCCTTTCTTTTCTTTCTTTCCTTTTTTTTTTTTAACTTTCCCAAAATCCCCCGAGGGGGTGCACCGTTCCTGGAGGTACTGCAATACCAGGTCGATGCGTGGAGTGGACGGAGCAAGCTCCTATTCCAACTCCTAGTTCCAAAAATCCATTTAATATATTGTCCTCGGAGCTGGTAAGTGGTGGTGATAGTCGCTTTTAACCCAGCACTCTGGAGACAGAAGCAGATGGATCTCTGTGAATCTGAGTCCAACCTGGTCAGACAGAGCTATTATACATAGAAACTCTGTCTGGAAAAACAAAACAAAACAACAAGAAAAATGTCTTCAGATAAAGGATATAACAGATATGAAACTGATAAGAACAGGCTGAGAAATTATTATTTCCTCAAAATTTTTTAGATTTATTTTATTTTATATGTATGAATATTTTATGTGAACACACATATGGGCATCATGTGTGTGCCCTGGTGTCCATGGAGATCAGAGGAGGTATTGGATTCCCTAGAACAGAAGTTGTGGATGTTTGTGAGTTGTGGTTGCTGGGAACCAAACCCTAGCCCTGCAAGGGCAGCAAGTGCTCGTAACAGGTGAGCTGTCTCTCTGGTGATTGTTTGTTTTCCAAGACAGGGTTTCTCTGTGTAACCCTGGCTGTCCTGGAACTCACTCTGCTGACCAGGCCGACCTTGAATTTAGAAGTCTGCCTGCCTCTGCCTCCCGAGTGCTGGGATCAAAGGTGTGCACCTAGACCATCACTCCTGCACCACACGCCTGGCTACATCCCTGGGGATTGTTTTTTTGTGGGTTTTTTTTTTTTTTTTTTTTTTTTTTTTTTTTTT
>NW_004949142.1:989423-994207 GCF_000317375.1 Microtus ochrogaster
GGACAGGGTTTCTCTGTGTAGCTTTGGACCCTGTCCTGGAACTCGCTACATTAGACCAGGCTGGCCTCAGACTCAGAGATCCGCCTGCCTCTGCCTCCGAGGTGCTGGAATTAAAAGCATGCGGCACCACTGCCTAGTGATTTTTTTTTTCTTTTTTTGACTCCACAGAATTTTGAGCATTCCCTCCCTCATTCCTTTCCTTCTTCTTGCCTTCCTTTTTCCACCAGTTTTTCTTTCCCTCTGCTATCGTTACCTTAAAATCAGGGTCTACGGCTGTTGTCCCCAGTGAGCACAGGAGCTTAGGACGCACCTGGCACTTGCTCGGCTCTAAAAAAACATCTTGAGTAATAAGCAACGAATTCTGGGCTCGGTCATTATAGACACAAGTCCACAGTAGCAGCCTAAATGTCAGTTGCCCTGCTGTGAGCTGACTAGAAGCTTCTCTGTCCTCAGAAGTGTGATTGCTTTCTGAAACGCCTTGGCTTCGTTTATTTATTGGTTTGTTTTTCTGCTTGGTTGGTCTTTGGAGACAGGGATTCTCTAGGTAGCCCTGACTGTCCTAACACCTGCTTTATAGACCAGGCTGACCTGGAACTCACAGAGATCACCTGCCTCTGCCTCCCAAGTGCTGGAATTAAAGGTGTGTACCGCCACTGTTGGGCTGGCTTTATTTAATGTAAATAGCAAAAAAGTTACATGTCCTCGGATATTCTGAAGTGTGTGTACACTGGAGAAAGGCTCAGCAAGCTGCTGTATATATGATCCAACTCGCAACATTATTTTTGTGGTCATAACATTTACAATCTATTCTCTTTACAAACCTTAAGAATCCAGTGATGTTGCAAGTGTAGCTCGGTGCCCAGTGAGTGTGAAGATCTGGAATGGATCCCCGGTGCTCCTCCCCACCCCAGAAAACATGAAGAAAAAAGGGGTGGTGATAGTTGCCACGATGGGCTGTAGAACTCTCTTTTTCTTCTGTGTAACTGCACTGGCTGTGCTGGAACTCATTCCGTAGACCAGGCTGGCCTCAGACACACAGTACTCCCAAGTGCTGGGAGTAAAGGCATGTGCCACCACCACCCGGTGACTGTAGAGTTCTTTCTTTTTTTTTTTTTAATATTTATTTATTATGTATACAATGTTCTGTCTGTGTGTATGTCTGCAGGCCAGAAGAGGGCACCAGACCTCATTCCAGATAGTTGTCAGCCACCATGTGGTTGCTGGGAATTGAACTCAGGACCTTTGGAAGAGCAGGCAATGCTCTTAACCGCTGAGCCATCTCTCCAGCCCCTGTAGAGTTCTTTCTTATTTCCAAATTCAATTATTTTTTATATGTATTGGTGTTTGGCCTGCATGTATGTCTGTGTGAGGCTGTTTAAACCCCTGGAACTGGAGTTACAGACAGTTGTGAGCTGCCATGTGGGTGCTGGGAATTGAACCCAGGTCCTCTGGAAGGGCAGCCAGTGCTCTTAACCACTGAGCCATCTCTCCAGCCCCATAATTTGATGTGGGAAGAGCTACTTTTAATCTGAATCTTTTTGTTTCTTTGTTGTTGTTTTGTTTTGCTTTTTTGTTTTTTCAAGACAGAGTTTCTTTGCGTAACCTGTCCTGGAACTAGTTCTGTAGCTGGCCTAGAACTAACAGAGATCTGCCTGCCTCTGCCTCCCAAGTGCTGGGTTTAAAGGTGTGGCTACCACTGCCTGGCAACTGTAGAGCTCTTAAAATTATTCTGCCTCCCCCCCAAAGAAAAATTGCTGAACATGGTGGCTCATGTCTTTAATTCCAGTACTTGGGAGACAGATGCTCCCAATTTGAGCCCAGCCTGGTCTAATTAACTATAGAATAGCCAGATTACATAGAGAGACCCTGTCTTTTAAAAAAGGTGTGTACGGCCGGGCGGTGGTGGCGCACGCCTTTAATCCCAGCACTCGGGAGGCAGAGGCAGGCGGATCTCTGTGAGTTCGAGACCAGCCTGGTCTAAAAAGAAAGTTCCAGGAAAGGCCCCTAAGCCACAGAAAAATCCTGTCTCGAAAAAAAAAAAAAAAAAAAAAAAAAAAAGGTGTGTACGTACATGTTCATGTATGTATGTATGTTGGGGGTGAAAGTTTAATGTCAGGCATCTTCCGCTATTGTTCTCCACCAACTTGTATTTTATTTAATTTGCGTATGAGTGCTCTTTATATATACATGATAGAAGAGGGTATCAGGTCCTATTACAGATGGCTGTGTTACCATGTGGTTGCTGGGGATTGAACTCAGGACCTCTGGAACACCAGCCAGTGCTCTTAACCCCGCTGAGTCAGTGTCTCTCACCGATTTAGCCAGGCTGACTGGTCCGCAGACTCTAGGAATCCTCCTGTCTCTGCCTCCCGACTTTTGTGTGGATGTGTGGTAAGTGCTGTACTGACCGAGTGGTCTCCCCAGACCACCCCCCCTTTTCTTATTTCCCTAGCCCAGGCTGGCCTCCAGCTTATGGCAATCCTGCTTTATCCTGGTATACGTAGGGGTGAGAGGCTTGTGTCAGTTTCTATCCTTTGTTTTTGACCAGCCTCTACCCAGCGGTTTCCCTCCATCTACCCCACTTAGACCTGAGGTTGGTGGGGGTCTCCATGCGTTTCTTTTTCAGTTTGAGACTCAGGACCTCGCCCATGCTTGGGGTGCTCTACCGCTGAGATACACCCCCAGCCTGAGGCTGGCATTGTAAGAAAAACAGGGAATTTTACCAAAAGGCCTCGGCTGCGTACAGGACCTTAGGAAAGGTTACAGCAGACAAGAGGAGGCCGTCCCCATGAGAGCCTCTTTGGCTCAGAGCGTGGAGCCAGGCATCCTGCCAGCTGACACGACAGAGAAAGTACACTTCCTGGAGGAAGAAGGAAAGTCCTCCATCACGCTCCCCAACCGCTGAGGCTGCCCTCTGCTGAGGACACTTTAGTCATAGTTGACTGCGGTTCAGGGAGAGAAAACACAGGCGCTTTCTCTGAGAGTTGTTGTTCATCAGGGTGTATTGAACCGTCTGTTTCTCCACAAGTGCCAGACAGGGCCCCAGAGTTTAAGTTCTCATTCGGAGAGGAAAAAACCTCAGGCATTCTGGCTTAGCCTGGCTGACTTACAGGTTTCCACCCTGGACCAGAGGTGAGGTAGGGCCGAGGGACTGTCTGCTTCCTGCTCTAGAGACTGTCTTTCATTTTTCATACTGACATATGCTCCAGGAAGACAAATCCCGCCGTGAGGGTGCACCATGGCACCATAGTATACTCCGGAAAGTACGATCTCTATGTGTGAATATATGTAACACCTTGTAATTTTTTAAATTATTTTTATTTTATGTGCATTAGTGTTTTGCCTGCATGTATGTCTGTATGAGGGTCTCAGATCCCCTGGAACTAGAATTACACTCAGTATGGGTGCTGGAACTTGAACTCGGGTCCTCTGGAAGAACAGCCAGTGCTTTTTTTTTTAAAGATTTATTTATTTATTATGTATACAACATTCCTTCCATGTATGCTTGCATGCCAGAAGAGGGCACCAGATCTCATTACAGATGGCTGTGAGCCACCATGTGGTTGCTGGGAATTGAACTCAGGACCTCTGGAAGAGCAGACAGTGCTTTTAAGTACTGAACCATCTCTCCAGCCCCCTTTTAAATTTTTAAAATTGTGTTTGTCTGGGTGTTTTGTCTGGATGTGTGTCTGTACGTAACTTACTGCCTGGTGACCGAAGAGGCCAAAAGAGAGAGTTAGAGCCCCTGCGACTATGGTTTCAAAAGGTAACATGAGCCACCATGTGGGTGCCAAGAACTGAACTGTGGTCCTCTGGAAGAGCAGCTGGTGCTCTTAACTGCTGAGCCACCTCTCCAGCCCATAATAAAATTCTTTTAAGTATATTTGTATGTGTATGCTACGTGTGTGCAGCTGTCTGAGGAGGCCAGAAAAGGGCATAGGATCCCCTAGTGCTGAAGATATAGGCAGTTGTGAGCTGCCCAGTATGGATGCTAAGAACCAAACTCCAGACCTCCAGAAAAGCAGCCAGCACTTTACTGCTGAGTCATCTCCCCGATCCCTCTAAAATCCTTCAACAAATAAACCTATTCTGCTGGGCTTTCTGGTGAATGTCATCAGACAATCCACCCCTTCCCTGAGCACACACAGTTCTTCATCCCAGACACTGGGTTAAGAACTCTCTGACAGGGGGCTGGAGAGATGGCTCAGTGGTTAAGAGCATTGCCTGCTCTTACAAAGGTCCTGAGTTCAATTCCCAGCAACCACATGGTGGCTCACAACCATCTGTAAAGAGGTCTGGCGCCCTCTTCTGGCCTTCAGGCATATACACAGACAGAATATTATATACATAATAAATAAATATTTAAAAAAAAAGAACTCGTTATTAAATTGGGAGCATGGAGACCTTGGGGGAGGGTTGAAGGGGAGGGGAGAGGCAGGGAGGGGAACAAAGAAAAATGTAGAGCTCAATAAAAATCAATGAAAATAAAAATTAAAAAAAAAAGAACTCTCTGACAGGCTTAAGTGATATCACAAGTTCAACCTGCTTATTCTGCTTTACACAACTAATTACTCTTCCTGTGTAATCTGCCCCAGTGTTTATGCCTCTTCCTGAGTTATTTCACAAAGTTCTTTCCCTCTTAGAACACTGTGTTCATGTCCAAAAGTTCAGGTCAAGAAATTGAAGGACACGGGCGATGGTGGCGCACGCCTTTAATCCCAGCACTCGGGAGGCAGAGGCAGGTGGATCTCTGTGAGTTCGAGACCAGCCTGGTCTACAGAGCT
>NW_004949142.1:994807-996606 GCF_000317375.1 Microtus ochrogaster
TGAGTTCGAGACCAGCCTGGTCTACAGAGCTAGTTCCAGGACAGGCTCCAAAGCCACAGAGAAACCCTGTCTCGAAAAACCAAAAAAGAAAAAAAAGAAATTGAAGGACAGGGAGTGCCTCAGCAGTAAGCCAGGGTTGCCCCCCAAGGAAGGTTTCTCTCTTGCTTGGAAGCGAAACCAAGTTTGAATAAAGCATCTGGCCACTCATGCTCCAAGTGAAGAGTCCAGCCACGTGGTGCTGAGCAAGGACGGCTGCCTGGTCCACCACTGTCTTATTATACCCTTTCTGGTCTCAGTGCTGTGCCCCCTAAAAACTCACGTCCTAGCTCCCCAGTGATGGTATGGGGGCTACAGCCTTTAGGAGATGATTATGAGATGGGGGCAGAGCCCTCATGTGACTGTGCCCTTGTAAGAGGTCCATGGGGCTGGAGAGCTGGCTCAGTAGGTGAAAAAATGCTTACCGTGTAAGCCTAACCTTATTTCAGATCTGATCGTCTGATCCTCGAAACCCACATACAAAGCCAGGTGTGGGGTTGGCAATATGGCTCAGCAGGTAAAGGTATGGGGTCAACCTGAGCTCAAGCCCCAGAACACACACAGTAGAGAGAACTAATTCACCCAAGTTGATCTCTACCCTCCACACACCTGGTACGCACAAGCAGAGAAAATATACATGTTTTCAAAATTGCAAAGAGGGTTGAGTGGTGATGGCATGTGCCTTTAATCCCAGAATTTGGGAGGCAGAAGCAGGCAGATAACTGTCAATTATAGGCCAGCCTGTTCAACAGAGCGAGTTCCAGGACAGCCAGGGCTGTTACACAGGAAAACCTTGTCTTGAAAAAATAAAGAAAAAATATATAGAGAGAGGCAGGACACAGTAGCAGCATGTATCTGTGATCTCAACAATCCCAGGTGAGATGGGGAACAGAAAGGGGAATCGCCCGGGAGCTATGGGGTTAACAGTAAAATGAGAGAAACAAGAGACTCCTGGAAGTTTCCAGATGTGTATACAGAGAACCCACATGTATAGCTGCACTCACACAAAGTCTGAAGGGTTGGGGAAATAGCTCAGTTGACAAAGGCGTTGTTCTGTACGCTTGAGGACTTGATCCTTAGGACCTGTACTTAAAAAGTTAGATTGGGCTGGATGGTGGTGGCACACGCCTTTAATCCCAGCACTCGGGAGACAGAGACAGGTGGATCTCTGTGAGTTCAAGGCCAGCCTGGTCCAAAAGAGCTAGTTTCAGACAGGCTCCAAAGCTACAGAGAAACTCTGCATTGAAAAAAACTGTAGGCACCTCTGTGACTTTGATGCCAGCCTGGTCTATACAGTGAGTTCCAGGACAGTCAAGACTATGCAGAAACTCTGTCTCCAAAAAAAAGAAATAAATAAAAATAATAAAAAAAAGTTAGGTAGGCATAGTGGTGTGTGTTTGTAATCCCAGTGCTAGGGAGGCAAAGACAAACTCCTTGGAACTCAGTGACCGCATAGCCTACTTGTTGAGTTTCAGGTCAGTAGAGATGCTCTTGCAATAATTAATTAAAAGTAAACAGTGCCTTGAGGTCAATTCCTGTTTGTGAGTGCGCATACACACACAAAACCCAGGCCTGAAACCTCGAAGTCTGTGTCCATAATCTCAGCATTTAGGATTGTGAGAAGGCCAGCCTGGGTTATGTTGAAAGACTATCTCAAAAAACAAAGACAAAAGCTGGGCGATGGTGGCGCACGCCTTTAATCCCAGCACTTGGGAGGCAGAGGCAGGTGGATCTCTGTGAGTTCGAGACCAGCCTGGTCTACA
>NW_004949142.1:996771-997771 GCF_000317375.1 Microtus ochrogaster
CTTTCTTTCTTTCTTTCTTTCTTTCTTTCTTTCTTTCTTTCTTTCTTTCTTTCTCTTTCTTTCTTTCTTTCTTTCTTTCTTTCTTTCTTTCTTTCCTTTTTATAGACTAATTTATTATGTGTACAGTATTCTGCCTGCAAGCCAGAAGAAGGCATCAGATCTCATTACAGATGATTGTGAGCCACCAAGTGGTTGCTGGGTATTGAACTTAGAACCTCTGGAAGAACAGCCACTGCTTTTAACCTCTGAGCCATCTCTCCAGCCTAAGTCAAGTCTTGTAGTATCAAGCCTTGTTGCCATAAGCAACTATACGAGCAAGAAGCTTTCAGCAGAGCCTAGATCATTAATTTAATCTCCACTCATGGGATTATACCTAAGAGGAGCCAGTTTTTAGAAACTGTTCACAGAGGTGTTAATGCATTAGCACACTCGAATGCACCATGCATAAACAACAGTACACAATCATTTTGGGTGACACTCTTTTACTGTCCAAAAGACTGCTGTGGTCACGGGGACAGGCATCCTGGCCCCTCACTCCTCAGCACTCTGTGAGCTGACATAGTCCTGCAGAAGTGCCTGCACCTCTGCCCGACGGCTCATCTTAGTGGCCTTGCCCTGGAAGCGGCCCTTCTTCCCTGCTCCTTTGCCTTCTAAGACTTCAGCCACCCTAGAGAACAGAGAAAGTTAAGGAGATGGTTGGTGAAAAGTCAAAAATCAAGGGCAGTCCTCAGGGCCTAGAGGAAGGAGACAGGGCAATTTCTAGGAATCAGAGAAGGCTGATGCAGGAGACTGATGCAAGTTTGAGGCCAGCTTCGGAGACTATCCAAAAACCAAAACTATTGGATGTATTGTATTGATTCGTACTTGGGAGGTGGAGACAGGAGGATCAAGAGCTTGAAACTAGCCTGGGCTGCAGGGTAAAACCTTGTCCCCCCCCCCAAAAAAAAAGCAAGAAGAAAAACAAAGTAGGAGGAAGGAGAGGGAGGGAGGAAGGAGAGGG